>NW_027142761.1:45775-167898 GCF_026170545.1 Melanerpes formicivorus | reverse complement strand
ACCAAGTTACGAGCAGATGTTGGTCAGTTAGAGGGTTGAGAGGCTCTGTAGAGGGACCTCAACCAACTGGACAGATGGGCGGAGTCCAGTGGGATGGCATTCAACAAGTCCAAGTGCCGAGTGTTGCACTTTGGCCACAGCAACCCCATGCAGAGCTACAGGCTGGGGTCAGAGTGGCTGGAGAGTTGCCAAACAGAGAGGGACCTGGGGGTGCTGATTGACAGCTGCCTAAACATGAGCCAGCAGTATGCCCAGGTGGCCAAGAGGGCCAATGGCATCCTGGCCTGCATTAGGAACAGTGTGGCTAGCAGGAGCAGGGAAGTCATTGTGCCCCTGGACTCTGCATTGTTTAGGCCACACCTTGAGTCCTGTGTCCAGTTCTGGGCCCCTCAGTTTAGGAAGGACATCAAGACACTTGAACATGTCCAGAGAAGGGCAGTGAGGCTAGGAAGGGGCCTTGAGCACAGCCCTATGAGGAGAGGCTGAGGGAGCTGGGATTGTTTAGCCTGGAGAAGAGGAGGCTCAGGGGTGACCTTCTTGCTGTTTACAACTACCTGAAGGGAGGTTGTAGCCAGGAGGGGGTTGGTCTCTTCTCCCAGGCAACCAGCACCAGAACAAGAGGACACAGTCTCAAGCTGCACCAGGAGTGGTTTAGGCTTGAGGTGAGGAGAAAGTTCTTTACTGAGAGAGTCATTAGTCATTGGAATGTGCTGCCCAGGGAGGTGGTGGAGTCACCATCCCTGGAGGTGTTCAAGAGGGAATTGGATGTGGCACTTGGTGCCATGGTCTAGTCATGAGGTCTGTGGTGACAGGTTGGACTCAATGATCCTCGAGGTCTCTTCCAACCTTAGCGATACTGTGATACTCTGATCCCTCCACACTTGAAAGCCAGACTTGGGGAGCAGAGCAGAAGTAGTACAGTTACCTGGAGAGGCATGTCCATGCAGAAAGGATCGAATTCGTTTAGGCTCAAGGTGAGGACAAAGTTCTTCACTGAGAGAGTGGTTCGCCATTGGAATGTGCTGCCCAGGGAGGTGGTGGAGTCACCATCCCTGGAGGTGTTCAAGAGAGGATTGGATGTGGCACCAAGTGCCATGATTTAGTCGTGAGGTCTGTGGTGACAGGTTGGACTTGATGAATCTTTGAGGTCTCTTCCAACCTTGGTGATTCTGTGATTCTGTGAATTCGGTGGAGAGCTCTGTCAGCAGGAGAGGCAAAGATGAGATTCTCCCAACTAATCCAATGAATGCCAGGTTTAATTGCTGCTGAAATACTCCAGACCTTTTTTAGCATCGGCTTTTTTTTTCTTAGTGGTATGTGAGGACAGCGCCCTACAACAGACACATTTCAACGCTTTAGCATCAAATCTGTTCACTCATCCTTCCCATTTTTAGATCATCATTTTCTCCTTCCTTCTTCCATATGCTGCTGACATCTGCTGCAACACAATACATCTGGCTCCAAGAGCCTAGCACAGGGGCTGTAAAGCCGACATGATGCAAGGGCACTTTTGTCTGCTGGCAGGCAAGTGTAAGGTGGGTTCAGCTATTGGCAGCCTGCTAACCTAATTCCCTGGGCACCTCCCTCCAACAGCTTGCAAGGAGTACATTTCCTGTTAAAGAGTAGTATTAAAAGTGTCCTCCATCATCTAATCTGTGTGACATCAATGCACATCTCAAGGTACTAATAGGAAAGCCATTTGATTACATGTCCTGCACTGAAAAATATTATTCAAGTTAATTACTGTGAACTTGGAAATTGCAGCTCACTGATCTGAAAATGTGTGGTGTGAGTTTGAGGAATAGGGAGGAAATTCAATACCCTCATAATTACTTTTTCCTTGAAATAATGGCACCAGCAGGGTAGGATAATGGATATCTGTGTCTCACATGAGACACCCACCTCTGGAAGAAGCTCATGTGATTTAATTTGGAAGAGCTTGATGATACAGGGGGAGGGGAGGGGGGAAGAATACCTTTAAAGCTATCTTTTCATACACATATAGGCAGATTTTTATCCAATCTGGTTTCATCTGGCCATTTATTACATAACTGGGAAAGTTTCTTGGTGACAGCCTACAGTTAAGGCTGTGTAAGAAATAGTAAGGTGGATATTAATCATCCTTTACAAGAACCCTTTGGCAGTAAGGATTTGTATTCCTTGATCCTCACTTATTATGCAGTACCAGTGGGTTAAAAATGTTATTAATCCCCAAAGTACCAGACTGACGTGGGTTTCTCAAGGCACAATTATATAAGGTATTTGAGCAGGGGAAAAAAGAAGGTGAGGGTAGGAGACAGAAGAGTTGTGTTTCTAGGTCTGTGGCAGGCAGCCTGTGCAGAAGATCTTAAGCCAAGAGAAAAATAGGTTGTCACCCTGGCACCAAAACTGTTGAGTGCAAATTGTTCCTGCTGCACAGGGGAGTTAGGGTGAATAGAATAGAATAGAATAGAAATAGAAATAGAATAGAATAATCCAGGTAGGAAAAAACCTTCAAGACCATCGTGTCCAACCTATTTATCCAACCCACCTAATCAAATAAACCATGCAACCAAGCACCCTATCAAGTCTCCTCCTGAACACCTCCAACGATGGTGACTCCACCACCTCCCCAGGCAGCCCATTCCAATGGGCAATCACTCTCTCTGTGTAAAACTTCCTCCTGACCTCCAGCCTGAACTTCCCCTGGGGCAGCCTGAGACTGTGCCCTCTTGTTCTGGTGCTGGCTGCCTGGGAGAAGAGACCAACCTCTGCCTGTCTACAACCTCCCTTCAGGTAGTTGTAGACAGCAATAAGGTCACCCCTGAGTCTCCTCCTCTCCAGTCTAAGCAACCCCAGCTCCCTCAGCCTCTCCTCATAGGGCTTGTGTTCCAAACCCCTCACCAACTTTGTTGCCCTTCTCTGGACACGTTCCAGCAACTCAACCTCCTTCCTAAACTGAGGGGCCCAGAACTGGACACAATACTCAACCTGCTGATGAGAGAGGTTAGTAAACCTTTTCTCTCACCTGAATCACCTGCTGTGGTTTATTATTTTTTTCATATTCAATTCAGTCTTTGCAATTAAGAAATATTATTTATAGTCTAATAAATGATTAAGTCAGAAATCTGATTAGCAGTCATCTTGGCCATATGTCCCTCCTTGGCTGCAATTGTATGGAGTGAAGTTTACATCCTGAACTAGCCTCTTCCACTTTCCTGTAATAACTGGGCTGGGCCCAGTCTGACAAATTGGAACTGGGGTGTCATCAGCTGAGAAGCTCTAGGCAGACCTGAGGGCATTGTAATCATGAGCAGAGGAGTAGCACTGAGCAGGTAGGGATGAGGTAGGGACCACAACATCTTCCTGTGGCACAGCTACAGACAACAGAGGGCAGACTGCCAATCAGATTTAAATAGATAGGACCTATAGAAGAAGAATAGAATAGAATAGAATAGAATAGAATAGAATAGAATAGAATAGAATAGAATAGAATAGAATAGAATAGAATAGAATAGAATAGAATAATAGCATTAACCGGGTTGGAAAAGACCTTTGAGATTGATTAAGTCCAACCTATCACCCAACACCATCTAATCAACTAAACCATGCAACCAAGCACCCCATCCAGTCTCTTCTTAAACACTTCCAGTGATGGTGACTCCACCACCTCCCTGGGCAGCACATTCCTATGGCCAATCACTCTTTCTCTGAAGAACTTCTTCCTCACATCAAGTCTAAGGGGGGTTGGACCTACATGATCCTTGAGGTTCCTTCCAACCCTAAGAATTCTTGATTCTATGATTCTATTATTCTAAACTTTGCCTTGTGCAATTTGAAACTGTGTCTTCTTGTTCTGGTGCTGGTTGCCTGGGGGAAGAGACCAAGCCCCACCTCCCTTCCAGCACCCCATCCAGTCTCTTCTTAAACACTTCCAGTGATGGTGACTCCACCACCTCCCTGGGCAGCACATTCCAATGGCCAATCTCTCTTTCTATGAAGAACTTCCTCCTAACATCCAGCCTAAATCTCCCCTGGCACAGCTTGAGACTGTGTCCTCTTGTTCTGGTGCTAGTTGCCTGGGAGAAGAGACCAACCCCAATCTGTCTACAACCTCCCTTCAGGTAGTTGTAGAGAGCAAGAAGGTCTCCCCTGAGCCTCCAGGCTAAGCAACCCCAGCTCCCTCAGCCTCTGCTCATAGAGCTATCACACAATACTTGTCACTTTGTTATGTGCCTGGTAGCATGTAATTTCCAGTGTTCACAAAAATACCACCAGTATTTGTTGCCTAGATTTCTACTGGTCAGGGTAGAACTTAGCATAAGTGCACACCTGCCCTTTCACATCTCTCAGAAGGGCCAGGAAAAAAATAGATCATTTACTTAACCCAAAACATATGCCAGCAGCACAGGGTCTTTCTAGGTGTGGTCACAGCTTTACCTTTCCAGCATCCCTTGCAAGCCTCAGAGAATTAGTGGAGCAATCATAGGAACAAGAGATAGTATGTGCTGATTCTGGGCAACATTATGGCCCACAGGACAACATAAAAGGATTGCTGTGACTTAAACAGGCTCCAAGTGTGCTATGAATTATTTCAGGGCCCTTTCCAGATGTTTGAGAAAGCCAAAAGTGAAGAGTACTCTAACAAGGCTAAAAGCAGCTATAGCCCAATTTTGAATCTTGTCCTAGCTAGAAGCTCAGAAGCTCAGTTCTGGGCCCCTCAGTTTAGAAAAGATTTTGAGTTGCTAGAAGGTCTCCAGAGAAGAGCAGCAAAGCTGTGGAGGAGTTTGGAGCACAAACCCTATGAGTAGAGGCTGAGGGAGCTGGGGTTGCTTAGCCTGGAGAAGAAGAAGCTCAGGGGAGACCTTCTTGCTGTCTACAACTCCCTGAAGGGAGGTTGTGGCCAGGTGGGGGTTGGTCTCTTCTCCCAGGCACCCAGCATCAGAACAAAAGGACACAGTCTCAAGCTGTGCCAGGGGAAGTTTAGACTCGAGGTGAGGAGAAAGCTATTCACAGAAAGAGTGATTGGTCATTGGAATGGAGGTGGTAGAGTCACCATCACTGGAGGTGTTTATGAAGAGACTGGATGGGGTGCTTGGTGCCATGGTTTAGTTGATTAGATGGTGTTGGATGATAGGTTGGACTCGATGGTCTCAAAGGTCTCTTCCAACCTGGTTAATTCTATTCTATTCTATTCTATTCTATTCTATTCTATTCTATTCTATTCTATTCTATTCTATTCAGTATCACTCCTGAAATACAGGAATCTGAAGTTAGCTAGATTTGGAAACCACCTATAAATGTAAAAGTTATAGCAATCAGAGTGTTTGATTGCCAGGCTTTAGAGTGATTGATTATTCTACCTCCTTGCTAATCACTAAAGCCTTAGACACTCTCATCCAAGTCGCAAGAGCACTTTATGGGGATGCATAGCATTGAGAGAGAAATAGTCACAGCATTTCAGATTACTTTGAGCTAAATTCTGTCCTGTGTTATGCCAGGTAAACTCCACAATCTAAAAATAAAACTCTGCTTCAAACACTTTTTCCCAGTATACCATTTTGTAGCAGCTCTTGTCACAGCTTTCTCTATTAAAAACTTTATTCCAGCTGGGGCTGCTTAGAGGTAGTCAAATCACAAGCAGAAAAACACAAAATATTTGTCAATAATTATTCCTCTTTTTTTTTTTCCCCTTTATTTTTTTTTTCTTAGACATATCACTGCTGACAATTTCCCAGCCAGCTCTAGGGATGCATTTTCTTCTCTTTACATTTCATTTCATCTAAGTTGTGAGCTAGGATTTAAGTGCCAAATATCTTCAGTTGATATAAGAGGAATTTGAAATATCTCTAGAGGCCTGTGATTGAATCCAGCAGCACCTGGAAATCTCTAGCAACAAACACCCAGCAAGCAAGCCTCAATGACAGAGTATGCATCACAGCTCATGGTATAACTGAGAACCCAACACGAATAGGATAGGATAGGATAGGATAGGATAGGATAGGATAGGATAGGATAGGATAGGATAGGATAGAATAGAATAGAATAGAATAGAATAGAATAGATAGAATAGAATAGAATAGAATAGAATAGAATAGAATAGAATAGAATAGAATAGAATAGAATAGAATAGAATAGAATAGAATAGAATAACAACATGTTGGAAGAGACCTTTGAGATCATCTAGTCCAACCTATCCTCCAACACTACCTAATCAACTAAACCAATGCACCAAGCACCCCATCCAGTCTCTTCCTAAGCACCTCCAGTGATGGAGACTCCACCACCTCCCTGGGCAGCACATTCCAATGGCAAATCACTCTCTCTATGAAGAATTTCTTCCTAACATCCAGGCTAAACCTCCCCTGGCACAGCTTGAGACTGTGTCCTCTTGTTCTGGTGCTGGTTGCCTGGTGAAGAGACACTAATAATGGGTAGGTTATGTAACTGGTGTACTTAGGTAATGATTGGGGTTACTCTGACCCAATGTAGATGTACATTGTAGAGATATCTCCACATGACCAGGTCATCTCAGGCTCCATTTACAGCAGGCACTTCTGGGGCACAGTGCAACACTTTCTCAAGTAGACATCAAAAACATGACAAACAGAGCCTGTCTGACAAGTCTCCATCGATTTTCACTGAGCATACCAGGACCCTGAGGCTATTAAATGAGTTGCTGGCATAAAGGATGAATCCCACCTCATTTGCTTAAAACATGTTGTAATTGGGGGGGGGGGGGGGGGGGTGGGGGGGGTGGTGGAGAGAAGCTTTAAGTGTGAGAAATAATTTGCCATATCCTCATTTTAAAAATAGAATAGAATAGGAATGGAATGGAATGGAATGGAATGGAATGGAATGGAATGGAATGGAATGGAATGGAATGGAATGGAATGGAATGGAATGGAATGGAATGGAATGGAATAGACCAGACCAGGTTGGAAAAGATCATCAAGTCCAACCTATCATCCAGCACCATCTAACCATCTAATCCATGCAACCAAGTGTCTCATCCAGTCTTTTCCTAAACACCTCCAGTGATGGTGACTCCACCACCTCCCTGGGCAGCACATTCCTATGGCCAATCACTCTTTCTCTGAAGAACTTCTTCCTCACATCGAGTCTAAGGGGGGTTGGACCTACATGATCCTTGAGGTCCCTTCCAACCCTAACAATTCTATGATTCTATGATTCTATTTTCCTAAACTTCCCCTGGTGCAGCTTGAAACTGTGTCTTCTTGTTCTGGTGCTGGTTGCCTGGGGGAAGAGACCAACCCCCACCTCCCTTCAGGTAGTTGTAGAGAGCAGTAAGGTCTCCCCTGAGCCTCCTCTTCTCCAGGCTAAGCAACGCCAGCTCCCTCAGCCTCTCTCCATAGCACTTGTGCTCGAGACCTCTCACCAGCTTTGTTGCCTTTATCCCACCACATTTGCTTAAAACCTGTTGTAATGTGGAGGGGGAAAAAAACCCCAAAGCTTTAAGTATGAGAAATAATTTGCCATATGGTCATTTTATAAGAACAATTACCTAGGGGAGCATGTCTTATGTAAAGAAATTTGGTTTAAGAATATGTTTTTAAACAGTGTATATTTACATGCATCCTACCTCCAGGGAATAATTAGGAACAGAATTAGGAGCTTTGTTTTACTTTATTTATAAATGGCTGCAATCATAAGGCCCTTCATGCTCTGCTTAAATTGGATTCCATTGCTGCATTTCTCCTAATATTTGTCTACTAAATAAAAAAAAAAAGAGATGAACAATCTGGTGGAAAAATCTGAGGGAACCTCTGATTGCTGAGAAGGAGGAGGGGGAGCTACCTAATGCCTGTCACCGAGCAGTCAAGAAAATAAACATTAGAAATGAAGGTGAAACAGGGAAATCTGAAAAGTGTAGAGGAAAGGTTTTATTAAGTGATGTGTTCCTGTTGTGCATATATTACCCTCCAGCTTTATTTTAACATGCCTTCTCATTATGTAATCAATGAAGATGCTGATGTTAACCAATGAAAGGATTTTTCTCCCTGCTAGTACAGAGCCAGGCATTAACTGTGAGAGGCCCACAGACCTCTGCAGCTCATTCAAGCATAGTGTGCTGTAAACAGGTTGTCAGCATGCCCTTTTAAATGAGTGAATCTATGTGGCAGAGGGGTGGCGTGTTTATGAACATCCCTTACAGACACCCACTGTGCCAAATTAAAGCAAAACAAGGGGAGGGATGTTTTAATTTCTTACATGCTCTATATCAAAACAACACACAGACTTGTACTGGGGAGAGATCGACGCAATAAAATGGAAGAATGGTTCTGTGTAACTGATTTTCCTCATGTATCTCTCTGAACTATTTCTGCTCAGACTTGTTGGTGAAGGTTTTGGAGCACAGCCCTATGAGGAGAGGCTGAGGGAGCTGGGGTTGCTTAGCCTGGAGAAGAGGAGGCTCAGGGGAGACCTTCTTGCTGTTTACAACTACCTGAAGGGATGTTGTAGATGGGTGGGGGGTTGGTCTCTTCTCCCAGGCAACCAGAACAAGAGGACACAGTCTCAAGCTGTACCAAGGGAGGATTAGGCTGGATGTTAGGAAGAAGTTCTTCATAGAGAGAGTGAATGGCCATTGGAATGTGCTGCCCAGGGAGGTGGTGGAATCACCGTCCCTGGAGGTGTTTAGGAAGAGATTGGATGGGGTGCTTGGTGCCATGGTTTAGTTGATTAGGTGGTGTTGGATGATAGGTTGGACTTGATGATCTCAAAGGTCTTTTCCAACCTGGTTAATTCTATACTATTCTGTTCTGTTCTATTCTATTCTATTCTATTCTATTCTATTCTATTCTATTCTATTCTATTCTATTCTATTCTATTCTATTCTAATCCAAGGGGACAATATGGAAAGGAAAGATGTCTGTCTGACTCTTCTTCCCCAGCGACAATTACGTAATGAACGATGATGATGAATCACACGCTGATGTAAAGTCACAACAGATACATTGTGGCTCCAAGGGAGGGTGTTACAATGCTCTCACTTTGCACATTTTTCCAGGCATCCTGAGCGAACATGCCCATCCAGCTGTGGAGAGCAAATCCTATTGCTGTAGCTAAAAGCACGATTCAGTTAATAAGATGCAATGTAAAATCTATTCTTTACGGGTTGTAGGCACAGAGCATGTCAGTAGTCCTCTCTGCACTTTCGACTCCTTGCCTTTCAAGGGAAATGATTACTGATTCAGACTGAAAGCCAGAATTGTCACTTAATAATTAGTCTTTACTTATTCTTTGTACATGGGAAGAAGAGTCTTACAAGCCATGTTCCACATTTCTGTAGCTGGTAACACAGTCGGATTTAATATTTTCTGATTTAAAGTGTCTTTGAGGTATAACTATCACAGAATCATAGAATCAATAAGGTTGAAAAAGACCTCAGAGATCATCAGGTTAATGGCAAATCACTCACACTGCGAATAACTTCTTCCTAACATCCAGCCTAAACCTCCCCTGGTGCAGCTTGAGACTGTGTCCTCTTGCTCTAGAGCTGGGTGCCTGGGAGAAGAGACCAACCCCCACGTGGCTACAACCTCCCTCCAGGGAGTTGTAGACAGCAAGAAGGTCTTCCTTGATCCTCCTCTTGTCCAGGCCAAGCAACCCCAGCTCCCTCAGCCTCTCCTCACAGGGCTGTGCTCCAAACTCTTCCCCAGCTTTGTTGCCCTTCTCTGGAGACCTTCCAGCAACTCAACATCTTTCCTAAACTGAAGGGCCCAGAACTGAGCTTCTGAGCATCTACCTAGGACAAGATTGAAAACTGGGCTATAGCTGCTTTTAACCTTGTTACAGTCCTCCTCACTTTTGGCTTTCTCAAACGTCTGGAAAGGGCCCTGAAATAATTCAAAGCACACTTGGAGCCTGTTTGAACCACAGCAATCCTTTTATATTGTCCCATGGGCCATTGTGTTGCCCAGATTCAGCACATACAAAGTTGGTGAGGGGTTTGGAACACAAGCCCTATGAGGAAAGACTGAGGGAGCTGGGATTGCTTAGCCTGGAGAAGAGGAGAATCAGGGGTGACCTTATTACTCTCTACAGCTACCTGAAGAGAGGTTGTAGACAGGCAGAGGTTGGTCTCTTCTCCTGGGCAGCCAGCACCAGAACAAGAGGACACAGTCTCAGGCTGCACCAGGGGAGGTTTAGGTTGGATGTTAGGAAGAAGTTCTATACAGAAAGAGTCATTACCCATTGGAATGGGCTGCTCAGGGAGGTGGTGGAGTCGCCGTCATTGGAGGTGTTCAGGAGGAGACTTGATGGGGTGCTTGGTGCCATGGGTTAGTTGTGTAGGTGGGTTGGATTGGTTGAAGGGTTGGACGTGATGGTCTTGAAGGTCTCTTCCAACCTGATTTATTCTATATTCTGTTATTCTATATTCTATACTATCTCTTGTTCCTATGCTTGCTCCACTAATTCTCTGAGGCTTGCAGGGGATTCTGGAAAGGTAAAGCTGTGACCACACCTAGAAAGATCCTGTGCTGCTTGCACATGTTTTGGGTTACACAAATGATCTATTTTTTTCCCTGCCCTTGTGCTCAAGGCCTCTCCCCAGCCTTGTTGCCCTTCTCTGGACACACTCAAGTGTCTCAATGTCCTTCTTAAATAGAGGAGCCCAGAACCGGACACAGTATTCAACTACTCTTTTCCTGCCATAACTGTATAGCCTCTACTGTACAAAGGTCCTACCTACCCTCTGAAATACATCCAAAGAAATCTAACCAACAAGAACTGGATGAGATGTTCAGAATGGTTCATGGGGAAACAGAAGGTTCATATGATAAAATCCTGGGGGGGAAATTAGATCAAATTGAACAAAAATAGTTTCACAGGAAGACACCACATTGTAATAACATTATCTTGCAGGTCAGCCTAGATGTGACTTATAATAAAAGTGTCCTCTTAGTCCTGATGAAGGCATAAATTTAATGAATGCTGCACTAAGGGTCTCCTGAGGAAGCTGAAGGCATGTTTGAAGGAATTAAGGTTCCAGAGGGAAGGAGTGCACAAAATCCAGCCACCAGTTTTGGTGGTCTTTCTGCAGAGAAATAAAACTTCAGTTATCTGCATGATAAACATCCAACTGTAATGTGGATGTTAGTCTGGATTTGCCTGGAATGCTTAAAAAAAAGAGGAAAAGTAGAACCAAACACAGACAAATAATACAAACCAAATGCAGGCACGTCATCTGTTTAAATCCCTTCCTTGTAATTAATCAGTGCTTTGAGAAGGAATTGTTCAGCTTCATCATTGTTCATTAATTAAGAATGTTAGTGAAATTTGTTGACAAAAGTATGGCTAAGCCCAAGCTCCAAAGCAGAGCTTTCAACCAAGCAGATTAATGCAGACACATTTAATTTCCTGAGTTGGTCCAGTAGCACAGAGGTCTCCTCACTCCTGCTCTAAGGTCATTCCATATCACTAAACAGCTTAAGGGAGATGTTGTGGAAACAAGGAGCCAGGCCACAGGGAAGTGGGGGAGAGAGGTTTTTTGCTGTTGTGTGAAAGCTATTAAAATAAGCAGAAGACAAGTCTTGAAGGAGGATTTATGTAGCTTCACATGGCAGCACTGGCTTCCTGCCTTGGACAGAACAAAGGAGCCAAAGGCTGCCCCAAAGTGATATATTGCAAGGAGGGTTTACGGCGATTTCAACGCGACGTGGAGCAGGAAATGTGTTCTCGGGAGGCTGTTTATGCCTGCAGTTTAAAACCCATGCTTTGATTGTTCTAGATGATAGCAAGTTTTCAGAGGCCATCACAGTGCTGCTTACCTGGATTGAGCGGGGTGAGGTGAATCGTCGCTCTGCAAACCAGTTCTATTCCATGGTGCAGTCGGCCAACAGCCACGTCCGCCGCCTCATGAATGAAAAGGCTGCTCACGAGCAAGAAATGGAGCAGGCCAAGGAGAGCTTCAAAAATGCCTTAACAGGGATCCTCACGCAATGTAAGTAACTCCTTTTTGTCCAGTATTGCTGTAGTGATGGTGGTGGTGGTGGTAGTGGTTGTTTGTTTTTTTTTTGCTTGTTTGTTTTGGGGGTAAGTAGTTGCAATGCAGTCACATTTTGCTTCATATCCTACTCCATACTCTATGGCAATTTGGAGGAACAAGGACCATTCCTAAGAGCTTATTTCTCAAGGTGAGCAAAGTTTCAGTAGTTTTTCTTATCAATGGCAGATGTGCTCTATGCATAATACCTACTGCTGCATAGGCATAACGCTTCAGGAATGGAGCAGACAGAAGCCTTCGTGCTCTGAGCAAAGATCATGATTTTGTGGAGAGAAGTGATATGTATCCTATGTGTTGCAGCTAGTTAACTAGGTCAATTACAAAGCAGAGGACAGTGAGGTTTTATTTTTAGCCTGGGCTTAGGTAAAAGGAGGTAGAGTTCAGCAGCTTTTAGAGGTATATTCACCATGCACAGAACACCCCCACAGTAGAAGAACATACTGTACTATCACTGACATAGTGACTGCTTAACTGATACAATGCCAGCATTAATTTGGCAGATAAACTGCCTTAAATATATATTGCAGGCAGCTATTTTCTTAGCACAGAAGTACAATCAATGAAGTTACCTTAATAAGGTTCCCTCATAGAACAGTAATTGGGATACTTGCCTAGAAGTGTTCTTCAAATGGAGAGAAGAAGAGAAGAGAAGAGAAGAGAAGAGAAGAGAAGAGAAGAGAGAAGAGAAGAGAAGAGAAGAGAAGAGAAGAGAAGAGAAGAGAAGAGAAGAGAAGAGAAGAGAAGAGAAGAAGAAGAGAAGAGAAGAGAAGAGAAGAGAAGAGAAGAGAAGAGAAGAGAAGAGAAGAGAAGAGAAGAGAAGAGAAGAGAAGAGAAGAGAAAAGGAGAGAAAAGGAGAGGAGAGGAGAAGGGAGAGGGGAAAGGAGAGGAGAAAGGAGAGGAGAGGTTCGGAGAGGAGAGGAGAGGTTCGGAGAGGAGAGGTTCAGAGAGGAGAGGTTCGGAGAGGAGAGGTTCGGAGAGGAGAGGAGAGGTTCGGAGAGGAGAGGAGAGGTTCGGAGAGGAGAGGTTCAGAGAGGAGAGGAGAGGAGAGGAGAGGTTCGGAGAGGAGAGGAGAGGAGAGGAGAGGAGAGGTTCGGAGAGGAGAGGAGAGGTTCGGAGAGGAGAGGAGAGGAGAGGAGAGGAGAGGAGAGGAGAGGAGAGGAGAGGAGAGGAGTAAAATGAAAAGATGAGAAAATGGGAGGGGGACAAAAAAAGAAAAAGAAACCCCAAGAAAAAGGAGAAAGAAAGCTAATTTAGTTGTTGCTAGGTTTTTACATGCTTGCTCATGGATGCTCAAGCAAGAGGTTTATGCTACTCAAAAAAAGTGGAGGCTGAAGACAGCTCTCATACGCAAGTCAAAAACGAAACCCAAGACAATTTACCATGTAGAGGACCATGCAGTTGTTAACACTTTTTGTTTTTCTGAATCACATACACATATTAAAAAATAATAATAAACCCAGAAGCTCTCTAGGCTTTCCTCAGTGGTCAGCCTATAGAAGTTATGACTGAAGGCAAAAGCTTGGGTGGACTTGTCTGAGTTAGGAGAGCAGCCCCTGGATCCTTCATGTATTTGTGATGGAGAGCTCAGCATCTCAGCAGGCCAGTTCACCCCAGGGCACATATCCTTCTAGTGGTAGGGAGCAGAAGCCTGAACTTAAAAAGAAATGTTCTGGTGTAAGGACATTTGATTTCTGAGGACATATGCTCAGTAAGTAAATTTTAAAGACCAGATAATCCCCTTGATAATTTACTAGGCAATGTTGTCTTCCATCTCAGCATCTAAAAGGCAGCGTGAGGAGCAGAGACGCAGGCACCACACATGGCTCTGCTGTTCAGTTCACACCAGGGCCCCAGCAGTTTTGTGTGCAACAGCCAGCCCTAGCATTCAGAAATGCCTTCTTCAGCTGCATTTAAAAATATCCCCCATTGTCAGCAGGCTGAACTTTAGTTAAATCAGTCTAAATTAGCCCGTTTGTCACCAACTGTTGTAGAACATCTGTCACTTGCAAATAGAGATCCCTGTACTTTCAGGTGGAGACTTGCAGTTTTGCCTGTCTGGTTTGCTCCTTTCATGCACTGAACGCTGAACTTACAAAGCCAGAAACAGATCTGGATTCAAAACATGAGGTTCAGGGTACCACAGCCACAGCAATGTCTGGAAGGGGAAAGATTCTGACAAATCAGGCCTGAGAGGACAAGGTCAGCCAAAAAAAAAAACAGGCTGAAGGAAAGGTGTTACACTCTGTGGATTTTATAAGAGCACATTTTATGAGCTTCCCAGATGCTCCACATAGGTTATAAACATCATAAACATTGGCCATTATTAGCATTAATGTGTCTTAGTAATGTTCTCTGCAAACTTGCCACGAACAGATGGATGATGGTATTGCTTTACACATCTATATGCCCAAGATTGCTAAACAGGGAGACAGTGAAATGAGCTTCCCTTTTGCAAGGATTTTCCTGTGTTTGAAAGGATCTCAGGAATGTTCTCCAGGCATCTTTTCACATTGTGTTCCCAGAGCCCTGTAGAATTGGTTACGGTACCTAGGTTGCTTTTTGGAGGAAGAATTGGTCACAACTACCCCATGCAGTGCTACAGGCTGGGGTCAGAGTGGCTGGAGAGCAGCCAGGCAGAAAGGGACCTGGGGGGTACTGGTTGATAGTAGGCAGAACATGAGGCAGCAGTGTGCCCACGTGGCCAAGAAGGCCAATGGCATACTGGCCAGGATCAGGAATAGTGTGGCCAGCAGGAGCAGGGAAGTCATTGTGCCTCTGGACTCAGCACTGGTTAGGCCACACCTTGACTCTTGTGTCCAGTTCTGGGCCACTCACTTTAGGAAAGATGTTGAGTTGCTGGAAGGTGTCCAGAGAAGGGCAACAAAGCTGGGGAGGGGTTTGGAGCACAAGCCCTATGAGGAGAGACTGAGGGAGCTGGGGTTGCATAGCCTGGAGAAGAGGAGGCTCAGGGAAGACCGTCTTGCTCTCTACAACTATCTGAAGGGAGGTTGTAGCCAGGTGGGGAATGGTCTCTTCTCATGGCTGGCTAGCACCAGAACAAGAGGACACAGTCTCAAGCTGTGCCACGGGAGGTTTAGTCTGGATGTTAGGAAGAAGTTCTTCCCAGAGAGTGACTGGCCATCAGAATGTGCTGCCCAGGGAGGTGGAGTCACCATCACTGGAGGAGAGACTGGATGGGGTGCTTGGTGCCATGGTTTAGTTGATTAGATGGTGTTGCATGATAGGTTGGACGCAGTGATCTTGAAGGTCTCTTCCAACCTGGTCTATTCTATGCTATTCTATGCTATGCTATGCTATGCTATGCTATGCTGTGCTATGCTATGCTATGCTATGCTATGCTAATTTGAAAATACTAGATGTCCAAAACATGTATGTGTGTTCTATTAAATTCTGCAGTGGCAAAAAGACTCTTCTGCTCTCCTGCAGAAGGGATCCAGAAGTCTAGTGTAATGCTGCAGCTGTGTGGCCATTTGACATAAATAATACAGTATGTATAAAATGTTGTGTGGCATTCTTCTGTCATGAACTAGGTCAGATGTCCAACTCTTAGCTGATGGTTCTGGGCTTTCTTTGCAGTCAGCAGAGAAAAATAAACATCTCCAGGGAATGAGTCATCAGATTGACCTGATGGTGATCTCCCAGTGAGATGAATCATCCCTTGGAGATGTCTTTTTTCCCTCCTGCCCATGGAGGCTTCACAGGGGGCCTAGCTCAGAGCCAGATGTCCAAATATTTATGTCTTGTTCAGAGCAGATTAATCCCACTTACTCTGTGCAGTCTTGATACAGAGAGATGTAGCATGAGCCAGGAACTAGGAAAAAGTTTTAAAAAGCCAGCAGTGAAGCAGTGAATATTATGGGAAGCAAAGAAGAAGCACATTGAGAAAGTGGCCTTCAGGTGCACTCACCTGGAGCACACACACACACACTCACATAGAGCCTCTGTGGGTCTCAGTATAAAATGCTATTTTATTAATGAGGATTAGTGTGGCCAGAGCACTTCAGCTTATGGCCCAACTACTAAAGAAGTACAGGTATTGAAATCCCTGCTACAAATTCCTGCCTGGAGCTATTTAGAAGATTACCAAGCGGATTACCCCTAAAAATTTGGGTCAAGTGTTCAGCATGTGAATGAATTACCTGACCAAGATGCTTGGGCCAGGATAATCTGTGAAATAAAGTGCATTATTGCTGTCACACCACCACTTTACAGCACCTGATTTAAGTTCTACAGGGAGTCTTAGCTTTGTTATGGTGCTTCTTTAGTTGTTTAAGGGATCAAGGGGGAAAACTGTCCACTTCCTTCTTTTTTTATTAAACTACTTAGTATTTTCTAGACTTGAAACTGTGATTAGAATATGAATTGTTTCCCAGGATTTGGGACAGCTCTGTCTTTGGGGTTTGATTTCTAAACTCTGCCACTTTGCTTCCACATCACGGTTACATGTGACACTGCTTCCTGCATTTCCATGCCTCTCTGTTTCATTTCCTCCCAAACCAGCATTTCAGCCTAAGGCTTATGGATGTTAATCCTCATGTCTAAGAGAAATGGAAGCCCTAGAGACATCTGTCTTGGGCTGGATTTCAGACTAAAGCTGCAATTCTCTCCTCTGACTTTCCTCGCCATGCACTGTAAACTTCATCAACCTCGTATTAAGGTTTCAGACTATTTAGTGCACTCCATCTTGACATTGTCAAAAGTACCTATGGGTGACTTAAACTCCAAAGTACCATAGTCAAAAATTAATGCAATAGCTCAAGAGTCAGACACACAAGGGAGTGGATGTGTACCAGTAAGCAAGTAGATAGGTGCACAGTGCAATAGCATAGAATCATAGAATCAATAAGGTTGGAAATGACCACAGAGATCATCAGGGCCAAACTATCATCCAACACGTCATGAATAACTAAACCATAGCACCAAGTGCCACGTCCAATCCCCTCTTGAACACCTCCAGGGATGGTGACTCCACCACCTCCCTGGGCAGCACACTCCAATGGCCAATCAGTCAATAGAATAGAATAGAATAGAATAGAATAGAATAGAATAGAATAGAATAGAATAGACCAGACCAGGTTGGAAGAGACCTTCAAGATCATCACATCCAAACCATCAACCAATCCAACCCACCTAATCAACTAAACCATGGCACCAAGCACCCCATCAAGTCTTCACCTGAACACCTCCAATGATGGTGACTCCACCACTTCCCCAGGCAGCCCATTCCAATGGCCAATCACTCTCTCTGTATAGAACTTTCTCCTAACATCCAACCTAAACCTCCCCTGGCGCAGCCTGAGACTGTGTCCTCTTGTTCTGGTGCTGGCTGCCTGGGAGAAGAGACCAACCTCTGCCTGTCTACAACCTCCCTTCAAGTAGTTGTGGAGAGCAATAAGGTCTCCTCTGAGCCTCCTCTTCTCCAGACTAAGCAACCCCAGCTCCCTCAGCCTCTCCTCATAGGGCTTGTGTTCCAAACCCCTCACCAACTTCGTAGCCCTTCTCTCGACATGCTCCAGCAAGTCAAGTTCTTTCTGTGAAGAACTTTCTCCTCACCTGCAGCCTAAACCTCCCCTGGCACAGCTTGAGACTGTGTCCTCTTGTTCTGTTGGTGGTTGCCTGGGAGAAGAGACCAACCCCCTCCTGGCTACAACCTCCCTTCAGGTAGTTGTAGACTGCAAGAAGGTCTCCCCTGAGCCTCCTCTTCTCCAGGCTAATCGCTCCCATATTCCCTTAATACTAAAAACAAAGCCAGTTTCATTACAGATACTGAAAGCATGCTAGTTAAAATTCCTTTAGCAGCCAGACTTTTTATATACTTTCATGCTCTCTGAGTATTCTTTCAATTGCTCTGCATTAATAACAACTTCTAAAAGGATTTTTCCTGCTCTTTAATTGCCTGGTCTTACAGCCTTTCTTTCGTTCGCCAGTGACTAATTCAAAAATATGAGCTTACTTTCTGTGCAATTTTTAGGTCATCATTAAGCTCTTTGTGAAGGAGATTGAGTCATGTAATGTGTTTTTACAGTGCAGCCCAGATCTCGGCTGGTGTCATAGCATGCCACTATAATACAAATAAAAACATTAATCATTCATGTCATTACTTGCCACTATTGCTTTCCACCTTGATGTATTGCTAAAAAAAAAAATATAAAATAACATAAAAAATAAAATGAAATCAAATCCAAAATAACCTCCACAATCCAGCCTTTCCCTTTTGATTAGTTCATTTAATTGGTGGGCTCTTTGCTTGCTTCTCTGCTGTTAATATGTCCAGTAAGCTCAGCTGGGTATCTCGACGATGATCAGAGGGCTGCAGCACCTCTGCTATGAGGACAGAATGAAGGAGTTGGGGCTGTTCAGTCTGCAGAAGAGAAGGCTCTTGGGAGACCTTAATGTGGCCTTCCAGTATCTGAAGGGGGCCTACAAGAAGGCTGGGGAGAGACTTCTCAGGATGTCAGGTAGTGATAGGACTAGGGGGAATGGAATGAAGCTGGAGGTGGGGAGATTCAGGCTGGATGTGAGGAGGAAGTTCTTCAGCATGAGAGTGGTGAAGCCCTGGAATGGGTTGTCCAGGGATGTGGTTGAGGCCCCATCCCTGGAGGTGTTTAAGACCAGGCTGGACAAGGCTCTGGCTAGCCTGATCAAGCATGACGTGTCCCTGCCCATGGCAGGGGGGTTGGAACTAGATGATTCTTGTGGTCCCTTCCAACCCTGACTGATTCTATGATTCTATTCTATTCTATTCTATTCTATTCTATTCTATTCTATTCTATTCTATTCTATTCTATTCTATTCCATTCCATTCCATTCCATTCCATTCCATTCCATTCTATTCTATTCTGACAACTCAAGCCACTTGCCCTGATCCTGCAGGATTTCTTAGATCATGAAGCAAGGTTCAAGGCAAAGCAGCATGTACTTGAATAACATGGAAATCCGTGCCTGGTTGTGAGCTGCCTTGCTGAGTAGGGATGGAGGTAAGGGCCTGATGCATCATAGAACTGACCTGTAAATGCTATGTTGAGAGGAACAATAAGCGATGAGAGTAAAACATTGGAGCAAGGAAAGAAAGGAAAAAAGATTTCACCCAAAAGGTTTGCTGAGTTGGCTGTAGATACGAATCATGTGACTTGCACATCTAAACTTTTCAGGCTGATAAGAAATAAATTACTAAGCCATATAAATATGAATAATCCTATGAAACTATGACTGAAATACTTACTCCCTATAGTAGGCACACAAGAGGAGTTTTTGGCCATTGGAATGTGATGCCAAGGGAGGTAGTGGAGTCATCATCCCTGGAGGTGTTCAAGAGGGGATTGGTCGTGGCACTTGAAGCCATGGTTTAGTAGTCATGAGGTCTTCGGTGACAGGTTGTACTTGATGATACTTGAGGTCTTTTCCAACCTTATTGATTCTCTGATTCCAAGTTTCACTAGTCTTGCTTTGTGTCAAGTCACTGGATTTGTCCCAAATAGCATAGCCTGTGATGATGACAGGAAGAGTTTTGGAATAGGATAGACAATGTAGGAGGAAATGATGAACACACACAGAATCAGGAACAAAAATACAGAATATGAGCCTTCAGGCAGTAAACAAAGAGAGAAGGGGACAAGTCACGGCAAGCTGAGGAACATAAGGTATGGCAATCAATGGGGAAGTAAATGTTCCCACACAAGATGTGTGAGATGAGTTTTTTGAGTGTTTGCCAGAAGAGGCTATTCCTGTCGAAGCCTCCTCATCCACCTCTATTATTACTCTTCATAGAAAGCAACCCTATTATGCCCAAAGGAAGTATAATTTTCTTGATCTCCTTGGAATGTCCAATCTGCAAGACGCCAGACAATTATTACTTAGGAAGATTCTCATCACTTAATGGAACCTGAAACAATGTTCAGTCATCTTTATCATGTTCCTTCATCTCAGACTTCCCTTGGGGTTCTTTTTTTTCAGACAGACTTACAAAAAATAGTTGTTCCTGAAAAATGAATGGAATGGAATGGAATGGAATGGAATGGAATGGAATGGAATGCAATGCAATGCAATGCAATGCAATGCAATGCAATGCAATGCAATGCAATGCAATAGAATAGAACTGAATTGAATTGAATTGAATTGAATTGAATTGAATTGAATTGAATTGAATTGACCAGGTTGGAAGAGACCTTTGAGATCATGGAGTCCAACGTATCACCCAACACCATCTAATCAACTAAACCATGGCACCAAGCACCCCATCCAGTCTCTTCCTCAACACCACCAGTGATGGTGACTCCACCACCTTCCTGGGCAGCCCATTCCAATGGCCAATCACACTTTCTCTGGGAACTTCTTCCTATGAGGAGCTTGTCCTAACATCCAGTCTAAACCTCCCCTGCATTGTCCCCTGGGGAAATAACCCACCTGGCCATAAACAACAATGAGGACAGCTAATTAAGTGCAGTGCAGTGGAGATGGCTTATCATCTTGCCAAGATGATGAAGACAGTAGCATTCACTTCATCTTTCTTTGAGTTAGCACGGTGAAAGTGTTGTGTGGGGTGTTCTTTCAGGTTTATTTCTGGATGTGAAGACAAGGTCCATGAAGTCTGCTTTTGCAATATAAGATGGTGGCATTAAAAGAGCAGGCACTGTACATTTGTGCTTGCCCTACTCTGTTGTGCTGGCCTGATGTCAGATTCCTGTTTGCTGAAAAATGACATGGAGGTGAAGTGGTCTTGTTGAGTCCAAGTGATTTATCACATGGCACCGCGCCAGCGCTTGCTGTTACACCAAGCTGTCAGTTTCTTTGTTGTAAATTAAACCACATTCCACAACCTCAAAGATTTTCAAAGCTTATTTTGTAGACAAGATTTTTCTAGCAATACCTTGCAGGGCAAACTGGGCTCTCTTTAATCAGAGTGTATATATATATATGTGTGTGTATATATAGGTGTGTCTGTATATATATATATATATATGTGTGTGTGTGTGTGTATATATATATATATATATATATATATATATATATATATATATAGTATCATAGAATCAGTAAGGGTTGGAAGAGACCACGAGAATCATCTAGTTCCAACCCCCCTGCCATGGGCAGGCACACCCCACACTAGATCAGGCTGGCCAGAGCCTCATCCAGCCTGGTCTTAAACACCTCCAGGGATGGGGACAGTGCCTCAACCACCTCCCTGGACAACCCATTCCAGGGCTTCACCACTCTCATGGGCAAGAACTTCCTCCTCACCTCCAGCCTGAATCTCCCCACCTCCAGCTTCATTCCATTCCCCCTAGTCCCTATCGCTTCCTGATATCCTGAGAAATCCCTCCCCAGCCTTCTTGTGGGCCCCCTTCAGGTACTGAAAGGCCACTATATGTGTGTGGGTATATATATGGAATGGAATGGAATGGAATGGAATGGAATGGAATGGAATGGAATGGAATGGAATGGAATGGAATGGAATTGAATTATCCAGGTTGGAAAAGACCTTCGAGATCATCAAGTCCAACCTATCACCCAACACCACCTAACCAACTAAACCATGGCACCAAGTGCCTCATTCAGTCTCTTCTTAAACACTTCCAGTGATGGTGATTCTGCCACCTCCCTGGGCAGCACATTCCAGTGGCAAATCATATATATATATATATTTTCTTTTTCTAATTCCAAAGTTTAACAAGGACTGTTCTTCTGCTTCTATGAATATCAATTGTTGATATGCATACCTCAAGCAAGTTACTGTGCAACTTGCTGCATAAATCCTGAAAATGGGGCTTTTTCAATATCCCCACAATACTCCCTTTATCACCCTGCCTCATAGAATTTCTTAGCCCAAAGAAGAAGAAAGGAAAACAACAGCTGCTTACACTGAGGTTTGATGTTTTTACAAGCCCAGGGATAATAATTTGTGCTGTACTATAAGTACTTTTTATTTTTCTCTTCATCTGTGTGGAAGAATTTGCTGACTGTAGTGTGAAAAAATATTTCTTCATGCATCACTCTGGTGCAGACCACTAACATTCATTAGTCCTCTTAATAACCCACACAAGCACATTGACTAGGAACAGTCTGAGTGAGGTAGAGGAGGAGCTGAGGGATCAGCAGTCAGCCTCGGCACACCTTTGATACTGTCACCCACAGCAAACTCCAGGCCAAGCTGTCAGCCCATGGCTTGGACAGCAGCACTCTGTGCTGGGTTAGGAACTGGCTGGAGCCTGAGGCCAGAGAGTGGTGGTGAATGGTGCCACAGCCAGCTGGCAGACAGGCACTATTGGTGTGTCCCAAGGATTAGTGCTGGGCCCCATGGTCTTTAATTTATTTATTGATGATCTGGATGAGGGCATTGAGTCCATCATCATTAAGTTTGCAGAGGACACCAAGCTGGGGCAGGTGTTGATCTGTTAGAGGGTGGAAGAGCTCTGCAGAGGGACCTTGACAGGCTGAACAGATGGGCAGAGTCCAAGGGCATGAGATTTAACACATCCAAGTGCCAAGTTCTGCACATTGGCCACAGCAACCCCATGCAGTGCTACAGGCTGGGGTCAGAGTGGCTGGAGAGCAGCCAGGGAGAAAGGGACCTGGGGGTACTGGTTGACAGTAGGCTGAACATGAGCCAGCAGTATGCCCAAGTGGCCAAGAAGGCCAATGGCATCCTGGCCTGCATCAGGAATACTGTGGCAGTAGGAGCAGGGAGGCCATTCTGCCCCTGCACTCAGCACTGGTTAGGCCACACCTTGAGTCCTGTATCCAGTTCTGCGCCTTTCAGTTTAGGAAAGATGTTGACTTGCTGGAAGGACAATAAAGCTGGGGAGGGTTTTGGAGCACAAGCACTATGAGGAGAGACTGGATGGGGTGCTTGGTGCCATGGTTTAATTGATAAAATGATGTTGGGTGATAGGTTGGACTGGATGATCTCAAAGATCTTTTCCAACCTGCTTAATTCTATTCTATTCTATTCTATTCTATTCTATTCTATTCTATTCTATTCTATTCTGTTCTGTTCACCTTCTGGTCTGTAACATTGTAGGCCAAATCAGAAGGAAATGTTGAAACAATGTAGTATAATTTGGAGAAAGGACAATTATAGTTCTTTCTCACTCTTTTCAGTATTCGGGTAAGTGAGACAGGGTAGACAGAAGAGGAGAACATCCTTCTTCTTCTGGTAAGCTTTGTAATGGTTCTCTGCAACACCAAGATCCCTGAAAGACAGGACCAGAAAAGTCAAGACTACTAATAAAAGGCAGCCTCACTGACTGTGTCTGTAGGATTTAATTCAGATGAGCTAGGGTAGGCTTCTCCATACCACTGAACTGTAAGAAAGTTGTTTCTCTGGGCCAGGCAAGCTAGCATTTTGCCACACAATATGGGTACATTTTAGGGTTTAGTGCAGGGCAAGTAGTTTCTCCAAAAGGGGAGAGAGAAGAGTTGCTTTTGCTGGGACACTCATTCGTTGTGGCAGTTGATTTCAGGGAGTGAGAAAGGTCCCTGGCTGCTTTTGTTCACTAGTACAGATGTAGTTGTTGGCAGTAGGGCCAATTGAGGTACAGCAGCCCTGTAAGCTGACTTGCTGCACGGCAAAACAATTTTGGGAGATAAATCACTGGAGGCACTGCTCTCTTGGTCTGTCCAAAAAGGTGGAATTTGGGGATATAATAGAGGAATCCTGTGCTTCTGCCCTTTATCATGCCATGACTATCTCTTAAGCAAGTTACAGGCACCCAGACAACAAGCAGATGAAGAAGTAGCCAGTGTGGCCAGCAGGGGCAGGGAGGTCATTCTGCCCCTGTACACTGCACTGGTTAGGCTGCACCTCGAGTCCTGTGTCCAGTTCTGGGCCCCTCAGTTTAGGAAGGAGGTTGACTTGCTGGAACGAGTCCAGAGAAGAGCAACAAAATTGGTGAGGGGTTTGGAACACAAGCCTTATAAGGAGAGGCTGAGGGAGTTGGGGTTGCTTAGCCTGGAGAGGAGGAGGCTCAGGGGTGACCTTATTGCTCTCTACAACTACCTGAAGGGAGGTTGTAGACAGGCAGAGGTTGGTCTCTTCTCCCAGGCAGCCAGCACCAGAACAAGAGGACACAGTCTCAAGCTGCACCAGGGGAGGTTTAGGCTGGATGTTAGGAAGAAGTTCTATACAGAGAGAGTGATTGCCCATTGGAATGGGCTGCCTGGGGAAGTGGTGGAGTCACCATCACTGGAGGTGTTTAGGAGGAGACCTGATGGGGTGCTTGGTTCCATGGTTTAGTTGTTTAGGTGGGTTGGATTGGTTGATGGGTTGGACATGATGATCTTGAAGGTCTCTTCCAACCTATTCTATTCTATTCTATTCTATTCTATTCTATTCTATTCTATTCTATTCTATTCTATTCTATTCTATTCTAATGAAGCAGTAGCCATCTCTGATGAAGCTGAAGCCGAAGCCGTGATTCACCTTCTTTTTATACCCGTGGATTTTGGTTGTTGTTGCTTTGATTTTCAAGGCAACAAAACAAACAATGAAACACCCACAAACCCATAATCAAACAAACAAAAGACACCCAACAGCAAAAACCCACAAAGCAACCAAACACAGAACCAAAACAAGGATGCCATTTATTTGTGACAGCTGAGTCATTTTGCATAGCTGTCAAAATCTGCATCGTTGTTATACAAATCTATAATCTATTTGCTTTTGTGTCCATGTGATGACCAGTGGCATGCTTCACATTATGTCCTGTCCCTTGCAGTATCTGCAGACTTTTCCAGGGTGATCCTTGCCATTCTTAGGTTTTCCTCCCCGCCACTCAATGACGGTCGCATCCGTTTCTCCCTCTGTGGCGTTTGAGTTGGGTTGCAGGGAGGGGCTGCAGGTTTTCAGTTGTTAATGTGTGAAAGGCAAATTCTTTTCTGAAAGCAGTTTCATAACCAAAGGATTGAGGTTTTGGCCCAGATTAATGAAATATCTATATAAAAATGTGTGTTTCTTTCATTACTCTGCAATCTGTCTCCTATTTCTCTTGTCGATGTCACTTGTCATTTGCCTACGTGCAGTTTTAGCCTTGGACTTAATGCTGAGCTCTGTTCAGTATGATACCAAATGCTCCTCAGGACTGTTGCCAAAAATATTCTCTTTCCTATCTAAAACTGACCTGTAGACTGCAATTCATTCACTTACATCATCTAGCCTTGACTACTGTAATTCCTGGGTTTGCTGGGCTTGGAGCCAAATCGATTGGCAGACTCCAGCTTAGTCAGAATTCAGCAACAAGGCTTCTGACCCACACCACGCTGACTCTATATCCTCCCTGTGCTGTGAATCTATATTTGAAAAGCATGTTATACATTTACTGTAACAGTTTCCTTTACACTGTAATTTTATGGGTGGAATTTTTCTTTTAACCTGCATGACAACTGTCGCACTCTTGCAGAATTTTTCTCTGCTAAATTGCCATATATTCTACTCTTGCACTCACAGTTATTTAGTGACAAGCCCTTTTAATTCTGTATCCCTAATTGGTGGAATGTGGAGTGAAAGTCTACATGAAATCTGATTATTTTATCTGCCAGCCTTTGAAGACTTTTGATTTTATTTTAGCATATTTTGTTTCAGTTTCTATTTCAGATTAGAACAGAATAGAATTAACCAGGCTGGAAAAGACCTTCAAGATCATCAAGTCCAACCTGTCACCCAACACCATCTAATCAACTAAATCATGGCACTAAGTGCACCATCCAGTCTCCCCTCCAGTGATGGTGACTCCACCACCTCCCTGGGCAGCCCATTCCAATGGCCAATCTCTCTTTCTAAGAAGAACTTCTTCCTAACATCCAGCCTAATCCTCCCATGGTGCAGCTTGAGATTGTGTCCTCTTGTTCTGGTGCTGGTTGCCTGGGAGAAGAGACCAACCCCCACCTGCCTACAACCTCCCTTCAGATAGTTGTAGAAAGCAAGAAGGTCTCCCCTGAGCCTCCTCTTTGGCTAAGCAACCCCATCTCCCTCAGCCTCTCCTCATAGGGCTTGTGCTCCCAACCCCTCACCAGCTTTGTTGTCCTTCTCTGGACACCTTCCCACAACTCAACATCTTTCCTAAACTGAGGGGCCCAGAACTGGACACAAGACTCAAGGTTTGGCCTAACCAGTGCTGAGTCCAGGGGCACAATGACTTCCCTGCTCCTGCTGGCCACACTGTTCCTGATCCTGGCCAGGATGCCATTGGCCTTCTTGGCCACCTGGGCACACCGTTGGCTCACATTCAGCCTACTATCAACCAGTCCCCCCAGGTCCCTCTCTGCCTGGCTGCTCTCCAGCCACTCTGACCCCATCCTGTAGCGCTGCATGGGGTTGTTGTGGCTAATGATTTTTTTGTTTCCTTGTGGCATTATAGAGCATTTGTTTGCTGCATTTCTTTATCATTACACACAACAAGTTAAAGAGAGTCACATATGCATGGCTGCTGATAATGTAATAAGCTAAGGGGAATTTGAGTACTTCTTGTGTCCTGAACCTAAGGAGAAATTTCAGCCTTCTCTCAATCATGTATTTAAACTAGCCTGCTTGACAAATGTAATGGAGGGTAGAAGTGTTCTTTTGAACTCTTAATCTACAGATGAGGCTAGACTTTCATTCTCATTTATTTCTACTCTTCTCTGGTAGTATCTTTTTCAAATACCCTGGATCAAACACCCTCTTGCCCTGGCGGTTGTCTAGTTTTCCTGTTTAATCCATCCTTGTATGCAACTGCTGCAGGCATCTTTTAAGGGATTTATGTTGATATTGTTCCTGGGTTCTTTCCTGGATTTTACATTTATACTTGATGACAATACCCTATCACCATAGAATCATAGAATCAGTCAGGGTTGGAAGGGACCACAAGGATCATCTAGTTCCAACCCCCTGGCATGGGCACGGACACCACACATTAGATCAGGCTGGCCAGAGCCTCATCCAGCCTAGTCTTAAACACCTCCAGGGACGAGGCCTCAACCACCTCCCTGGACAACCCATTTCAGGGCTTCGCCACTCCCATGGTGAAGAACTTCCTTATGTCCAGTCTGATAGTGTGTTTTATGGCAGTAGAAAGTGGGGTTTAAACTTTTCTTTTAATAAGCTTACAATGAGCTGGCACCTCCGATAAAGTGTATTGTAGCTACAGTGCATTTGTTAAATGTTGACACTTGCATATCACCCTGGGCTCCATTGTTTGCATCTTTTTAGCTATTAATAACCCATCAGAACAACTGTTAGATAACAGTATTTTGACTCAGATATGACACACAAATTTCCAGTCATAGAGTAGAATAGAATAGAATAGAATAGAATAGAATAGAATAGAATAGAATAGAATAGAATAGAACAGAATAGAATAGAATAGAATATACCAGAGCAGAGCAGACCAGACCAGACCAGACCAGGTTGGAAGAGACCTTCAAGATCATCACGTTCAACCCATCATCCAACACCACCTAATCAACAAAACCATGGCACCAAGCACACCATCAAGTCTCCTTGTAAACACCTCCAATGATGGAGACTCCACCACCTCTCTGGGCAGCCCTTTCCAATGGCCAATCACTCTTTCTATGAAGAATTTCTTCCTAACATCCAGCCTAAACCTCCCCTGGCACAGCTTGAGACTGTGTCCTCTTGTTCTAGTGCTAGTTGCCTGGGAGAAGAGACCAACCCACACCTGGCTACAAACTCCCTTCAGGTAGTTGTAGAGAGCAAGCAGGTCTCCCCTGAGCCTCCTCTTCTCCAGGCTAAGCAACCCCAGCTCCCTCAGCCTCTCCTCACAGGGCTGTGCTCCAAACCCCTCCCCAGCTTTGTTGCCCTTCTCTGGACACCTTCCCGCAACTCAACCTCCTTCCTAAACTGAGGGACCCAGAACTGGACACATGACTCAAGGTGTGACCTCCCTGCTCTTGTTGGCCACACTGTTCCTGATGCAGGCCAGGATGCCATTGGCTTTCTTGGCCACCTGGGCACACTGCAGGCTCATGTTCAGCCTCCTGTCAACCAGTACCCCCAGGTCCCTCTCTGCCTGGCTGCTCTCCAGCCACTCTGACCCCATCCTGTAGCACTGCATATAGAATAGAATAGAATAGAATAGAATAGAATAGAATAGAATAGAATAGAATAGGATAGGATAGGATAGGATAGGATAGGATAGGATAGGATAGGATAGGATAGGATAGGATAGGATAGGATAGGATAGAATAGATCAGATTGGAAGAGAACTTTGAGATCATTAGCAAAGATGCAGTTATTTACACCCTGCAAATTGTATTGATAAGAAAAGCAAAGATGTGCTGTGAACCCTTCCAGAACAATGTAATGTTTTCAACCTTAATTTAGTAAGGAAACAGCTTTGCATATGGTCAATGAAAATTTGATATAGCATAGAACTTAACAGCAGATGTTTGACAATTAATATTTCATGTCACTTAATAATTCTACTTACTAGTCACAGTTGACAGGACAGTTCATCCCAGAGTTCAAGGTGCCTTAGAGAGACAGCTATGAGCTGTTACTTCATTTTGGAAATTTCTTTCTGGAGGTGAGGAAATACTTTGGAGACTGGGTTAGCAGCAGGGCTGGGGACAACTGCTTCTCTCAGATTCTGCCCATGTCCAGGGCCTCTCTTTAACTAAATGTTACTCAGGGAACAAAAAATAATGAAATGAACAATTCCACAGTTAGAATCATAGAATCATAGAATCAATAAGGTTGGAAAAGACCTCAGATACCATCAAGTATCACCCTATACCTCAGGACTAACTAAACCATGGCTTCAAGTGCCATGACCAATGCCATCTTGAACACCTCCTGGGACAGTGACTCCACCACCCCCCTGGGCAGCACATTCCAATGGCCAATCACTCTTTCTGTGAAGAATTTTCTCCTCATCTCCAGCCTAAACCTCCCCTGGTGCAGCTTGAGACTTTGTCCTCTTGTTTGGGTGCTGGTTGCCAGGGAGAAGAGGCCAACCCCCTCCTGGCTACAACCTCCCTTCCTTCAGGTAGTTGTAGAAAGCAAGAAGGTCTCCTCTGAGCCTCCTCTTCCCCAGGCTACACAACCCCAGCTCCCTCAGCCTCTCCTCATAGGGCTTGTGTTCGAGACCTCTCCCCAGCTTCGTTGCCCTTCTCTGCACAAGTTCAAGAGCCTCAATATCCTTCAAAAAAGGGTAGTTAATATAGAATCTTCAGCTTTCTCCTTAGTGACAAATCTGCCATCCTTAGGGGCTGTATGCTAGTGGATCACTTCCCTATAGAAATTTGATCCTGATCAGGGGTAGGCACATTATGTCTTTCAGTTTACACAAAGCACAGGAGTTATGCCATCGGTAGACTCCAGGGTATCTCTGGGTAAACAAGTGAATCAAAGCAACATGAATTGTGCTTCAAACAGACATGAATTAGCAGAGCATGAATGCAGGATTTTGCTACAGTACAAGAGGTGTGACATCACTTTCCTCTACTCCCAACCCATGGCCTTGGCTGCTCTTTAGCTTTAGTGTAATTCTTGGACATCTTTTATGTTGGGTATCACCTGTGGGCGTTTGCAGCACTTCATAGCCCAGATTGCTGTGTGCATTGAAATTACTGTACATACATTGGCACTTTCTTTGAACAGAGTAGTGGGATGTTGGTCTTTGATGTGTACTAACTAAATAGTCTCATCTGCATTTTCTGGTTTAATCATGTCGTGCTTCCTATTGCATAAAGGTTATTTAAATGTCTTGATTTTTAACAACTAGTAATCAGAGTACCATATCTCGTTTAGGTTTTGATAGTCTCTTTTAGGTGGTGTCCAGTGATAGGACAAAGAACAATGGGAAGATGTTGACTTGCTGGAACATGTCCAGAGAAGGGCAACAAAGCTGGGGAGGGGTTTGGAGCACAGCCCTGTGAGGAGAGACTGAGGGAGCTGGGGTTGCTTAGACTGAAGGAGGCTCAGGGGAGACGTTCTTGCTGTCTACAACTACCTGAAGGGAGGTTGTAGACAGGTGGACGTTGGTCTCTTCTCCCAGGCAATGAGCACCAGAACAAGAGGACACAGTCTCAAGCTCCACCAGGGGAGGATTAAGCTGGATGTTAGGAAGAAGTTCTTCACAGAAAGAGTGATTGCCCATTGGAATGTGCTGCCTGGGGAGGTAGTGGAGTCACCATCACTGGAGGTGTTTAGGAAGAGACTGGATGGGGTGCTTGGTGCCATGGTTTAGTTGATTAGATGATATTGGTGATAGGTTGGACTCGATGATCTCAAAGATCTTTTCCATCCTGGCTAATTCTGTTCTATTCTATTCTAATGGGTATGAGTTAGAACACAGGAGGTTCCACCTCAGCACAATGAGACACTTCTTTATGGTGAGGGTGACGGAGCTTTGGAAGAGGCTGCCCAGAGAGGTTGTGGGGTTTCTGTCTCTGGAGACTTTCAAAACCCACCTGGATGCATTCCTGTGCAGCCTGCCCTAGGTGACCCTGCTTTGGCAAGGTGGTTGGACTTGATGATCTCTGCAGGTCCCTTCCAACCTCTAACAATCTTTGAGTCTGTGAAGGAGTTCTTTTTTTGTTCTGTTCACTCTAGCTACTGCAGTTAGTCAAGAAAACCTGTTTGACATCTTCCTAGCTTGTATTTCCATTGAGGAGAGTTCCTGAAATGATCAGATAATGGCTTTGATAAATCTTAACACCTGTTCACAGAGTGGAAATTAAACACTTTTAAAGTTCAAATGTTTTCCAGAATTCAGATGATCTTATTAGTATCTATTAGTGGGAAGTGGCAAACCAGCTTTTCCTTGTACCTCTGCAAGTCTTTTCTACTTGAATTTCCACTTGCAAACTGAAAAAACAGGTTGTTAATTAAGCAGGATTTTCTGAGCACCTGGGTTATCAACGCAACGATTGTAATTAAGTTCTAGCCTCAGTTTCTATACACATAATAATAGAGTGCTTTAGCATTTTTATTCTCCTCAAATTAATTGAATAAATACACCCAGCATAGCTTCCTCAACACATCCACCCCTTCTTCCCAAAGAAGTGCTAATAGATTGAGATTATGAAAACTTGAATAGATCACAAATGGTTCGAATCACTCCGGTAGTTTTGAGACACCTTCTTTAGCCCTGTGTCCAATTCTGGGCGCCTCAATTTAAGAAGGACATTGAGACACTTGAATGTGTCCAGAGAAGGGCAACAAGGCTGGGGAGAGGTTTTGAGCACAAGCCCTATGAGGTGAGGCTGAAGGAGCTGGGGTTGCTTAGCCTGGACAAGAGGAGGCTCATGGGAGACCTTCTTCCTATCAACAACTACCTGAAAGGAGGTTGTAGCCAGGAGGAGGTTGGCCTCTTCTCCCAGGCAACCAACACCAGAACAAGAGGACACAGTCTCAAGCTGCACCAGGGGAGGTTTAGGCTCAGGTGAGGAGAAAGTTCTTCCCAGAAAGAGTGATTTGCCATTGGAATGTTCTGCCCAGGGTGGTGGTGGAATCATTGTCCCTGGAGGTGTTCAAGATAGGATTGGATGTGGCACTTGAAGCCATGGTTTGGTTAGTCATGTGATGTTGGGTCATAGGTTGCACTTGATGATCTCTGAGATCTTTTCCAACCTTATTGATTCTCTGATAAATATAAGTATTAACCTTTAAAAGACTGTATTTATTTTCTGTGGCTTTAGAAGTTAATTAACCTGCCCTAATGACAACACAGAAAAACTATATGGAACTCAAAGTGTTTTAGTCATCCTGCAGCCTGCAGTAAGTGGTAAAATAAAGAAAGAAAACAGGCAATGTGCTCCTATTCAAGTGAGTGGGGTTCATTTTCTGATCTAGAGGTGAAAGATACATTACTGGCTTACTAGGTGAGCTCATTCATTTTAGGTGAATGATAGATTGTTAAGTATAATAAGATTCTCCACATCTGTGATTTGAGAGGAGAAGGAGAGCAGCCATCAATCAACTCAATGAGAGACCAGATCAAAAAGGCATTACAGCACTCCTGCCACCTCTTCTCAACACAAGAGACTGGAATGACGTACTGGAAGGTGCAGTTTTGCCAAACAATGGAACATCATTTCAGCCCAGGAATCTAAAGAAACAAATAGCCAAGAACCTTGTCAAAAAGTTGAAGCATTTTTCAGATTGACTTCGCAGGTCAGCACGGCTGCTCACTCAAAGAGCACAGCCTAGGTGATTTGTACAAAATGTGGATTCCTTGGTGATCTTGCAGTTAATTGTGATGGCATCAAGACAGCTAACACCTTCCCCAAATCATTTCTAGGCATGTCACTGTTGTAGAAGGACAACGTTGCTTGCAACTGATGCAGAGAGAAAGAAAAAGTGCCATATGAGAAAATGTTCTGAATTAGGATGAACACCTGACCAAAAAACTTAAGGATCTTAATTGTCCTAGGTAATTGGCCTAAGTATTAACATCTGGCTTCAAAACAAATTCCTTATTGTTGAATGAGGGAAGTCCATTTTGCATCTCCTCTTCATCTTATATGTACAAAAATGCAACCGTTCATGCACATAAACACGCATAGGTCATGGACACAGGGCAGAGAGTGATCTACCTCAAGTGAGCCTGTTTCTATTAAATCAAAGAGAAGCTGCAGCTATAGAATACAGCATTACTGTGTGGTTTAGTGCTTCCTGTCTGCTGACAAATTCCCACTATCAGATAGTTTCCCCTCAAAGCAGAGCCTGCTTGTCTTTCACGCTTTCATTTGTACATCCTCCTCATCTGTACACAGCTGCCACAGGGGAACATGTGTCAGGTTTATGCCTCGAGTGTCATTTCTGTAGTCACACACCTATGGCCACATAAGCAAAGGCACGTGGCTGCCCAGAGAGTTGTAGCAGGCATCATGGGGAAGCAGCTGCATGCATGTTTTTTTTGGCACATAGTTGTAAGATGTGTAGACTAAAACTTATGGAGACAGACTTGAAGGGAGACATCCCCAACCTTGATAAAATGTAAGTACAAAAGACACATCATTGGATGGATATTGATGATGTTGTTTCAGTAATGACATCATCCATAGACTCCTAGTGTCTTTGCTTTGCTTCTCTATAGTGATCACAACATAAATTGCTTGTCTTGTTTGACTTCCTTGTTCACCAAAGTTGAGCAGATTGTCGCCGTTTTCAACGCTTCTACCAGACAAAAAGCTTGGGACCATTTCTCGAAAGCCCAGAGAAAGAACATAGACATATGGCGAAAGCATTCTGAGGTTGGTGATTTTATTATTACTTTCTATCCATCATCCCACAGCTGGATTGACACAGAACGAGTGTGATTGTAGCTGGACACAGTGTGTATTCAGCAATATTTGCAGCTACCCTTTTAGCTGTTAACCAACTGGCCGTGGTACGGTTCCATCCGCAGCGTGAACTGCTCCCATTGCTCTCATTATGCTAACAATCATTACACGACACTCGGACAGAGAGCAATGTGGCTTGAGTTTTCCTGCACAGCACTGGGAATCGTTGGCTTATGTTTACTAGCTCAAATAATGAACTGAAGTGGTGAAATTTGGAGTAGCATTCTCAACTGAGGACAGAATCAAGAATTATTTCTGAGGGGAAAATAGAAGCAATCTTTTCAAGAGTCCTCGTGATCTGTTTCTAAAAGAAGTATTCTGCAGCACAGATTTTGTTTTCCTTATTGTGCCATCACATGGTCATTATGAGATGACTGTGCCTGAGAAAGGAAATAATTTCTTTCTCAAGAAATTACTTAATCCTATGAAGTCTAGAATGGTGACATCCTCCTTTCCCATTTGTTCCATGTTTAAAAACAAACCAAAAAAGTAGATCCATCTCTTGTTTTGATCCTAAGTGTTATGCTTGCAAAGACACCAGCACAGATGTAATCACACTAACACGCAGTGTTAGCAGTGTGGGACCATGCATGTGTGACTGTCATAAGCATGAGCAGAGGAAATGAGATGCTAACTCTCCTTGCTGCAAATGGCAGCAAAGGAAGCGCCAGACCTCATCCTGTGGTTTTGGTCATCCAGCTTTCGTTTTTAATTCAGTATAAACGCTATGAGCCTGTATTTTAAAAAGTAAGTACCAGTGTCTTTGTTTTCTTTCTTCGTCCCCCTACCCCCCCCCCCTTTTGTTTTTTGTTCCCCCTTTTTTGTTTTGCTTTTTCAATATGAGCAACTTACATACACTCGGTTTACCTTCATGTAGTACAGTGTGTTGATTGTTACTGTCCCAGTCCTCTTAAATGATTTTTCTCTGTCTCAGAATATAAACTTTAGAAGGTAAGGTGCACTTATTTAATTATTGTGTAGTACACTTGTAAAAATAAGTGTTGTACACTTAGTTTGAGAAACACTAAAATGCTGTGTTATGAATCATGTGGATAACATTTTAAGTGCCCATTAACTAATGCTAAATTACAGTTGAACACCAGTGGCACTAAATGTAACATCCACATGAATACCAAATGAATTCTTTGTTATCAGTGCTATTATGGTGAATACCAAATGACTCCACAATAATGGGACACTTAAAATAAAATGTTAGCATAATTTATTGGTCCAAACTGTGTTTTGCATTTTTGGTCACAAATATTTCTCACAAGTAGTGGATAAAAGCCTTTGTTCGATGGCAAGTTGGGAAACTGGGGACTGATGTTTGCTTTATCTCTTAAAGATGATCTGGTAGTAGATTATTTCAATTACATTAAGACCATCCCTTCTTAAACTAACTTTGTGTAAAGGAATATGGGGTGTCATTCATTTTCTTTCATCAGCTGAAATAGGTCAGAGGCAGACATTCCAGAAATGTTAATTCACTACTCTCTTATTTTTTTTCATGTATTATTGCCTTTTGCTTTTCTAAGTAGAAGACAACAAAAGCAATGCAAAAACCTGGGGAGGCTGTTACTTAAACCAATATGTGTTAAAATTGCCTGGCTTTCAGATGTGAAATAACCAATATATGTTAGAAATGCCTGGCTTTCAGATGTGAAATAACCAATGTATATTTGAAATGCCTGGCTTTCAGCTGTGAAGTAACCAATGCATATTAGAAATGCCTGGCTTTCAGCTGTGAAATAACCAAGATATGTTAGAAATGTCTGGCTTTCAGCTGTGAAATAACCTATATAATGTTAGAAATGCCTGGCTTTCAGATGTGAAATAACCAAGATATGTTAGAAATGCTTGGCTTTCAGATGTGAAATATGATGGACATGTATCATGTGGCATCTGTGATTTAAATCATATTTCCTAGCCATGATATTATCTGCTAATTTCTTTAATTGCTTGATCACTTCCCCCCTCTTATTTTTGAATTTGGGAAAGCTTTGGTAGGTACCCCAACCTAAAGCAAACCTTCATACACATATAGACATGCTCTGTGGAAGATTATTGGCTTTGCTGGTAATGTAGACACTGATGCATCAAGGACATTTATCCCCTAAAGAGGGAGCAAATGTAAGCCGATATCTGCTCATGTATGCAGTATGGTTCCTCAGGAGAAAAAAACCCACAGGCAACCTTTCCCAATAAGGAATTCAATGGCTTGTTAATTTCTTCCAGCGGCCCTTCTGATTGAATGAGATCCTGGTTGACAATTTACTTTTTAATCACTTTTCCCTAAATTTGAAATTCTTCCCATGTAAAACGCCCCCCAATTAGCCTCCTTGCCTTTGCTGGAATTGATGGGCTTGTATACATTTATCAGAATATTTGAGGTCTGCTGATGAACCAAGGGTACAGCTCAGGGGAAACACCTTCCCTTTTTTTCATACAATCCCTTTTTGACAGCATATTGTTAATTGCATGGAGCACTGGCCAGGCTCCTCAGTGCTGTCTCCGCCTCCTGTGCAACTCTTCCTTGTTTCAAAGATTTTGAACCACCTCTTTGGGAATTAAGCTCTTTGTCTGCAGAAAAATTAGCTGTCTGTGGGCTGAAAAGGCCTACACTAATCACGGTGCAGCATCCCCGTGTAACACCTGACAGGATTATTAGGACAAAATAGAGTCCTCTCAATCTTCTCAGCCTTGCCATTAAAAAGCCAGCCCCGACACTCGCGCCAGCTTTTCTACCCAGAACAAAGACCGTCTAGACTACCACAAAGCCTGTGTGCCTGCTGATCATTTACCTAGTGACATGTGCAGGGCTGCCCTGCCTGCCTGCCTGCCCTCGTGGTGGTCGCCCAGAGACCAGGCTTTCCATGCTGGCACTCTTTTTGGATCAAGATGAGGATCTTTTCAGCACAGTGTTATGAGGATGGGTCTTCTAAATTGGGGGCATAGGGACGGAGGGCGGGATTCCTTTAGCCAGTGTTAGACAACGCCAATACAGAGCACTGCATCTGTATTGCTCTTGGTTACACTGCATCTGCACTGCTCTTGGTTACTTTTACCATCAGCAGAGAGGAGTAGGCACTTTCAGGGCACAGATAATATGGACACACCTGCACTTGGCAGTTTGAGTCCTAACCTGAATGGCAGAGAGAAGCAAGAATTACCTGTATCTTGAGCAGGCTGACGATCTCTCTATCAGTCTGTTTTATACACAATCCTTAGTGTTATCCTTGCTGTTAGGAGCATTCTCCTATGTTTAGCAGAACTAAAGATCACTCAACCTGGAGACTCTCTCTCTTGTTTTCCCCTGAGTGTTACCTTTGAGAAACTGGTCTTTCACAGGAAGAATTACCTGTGCTACTGATGTTATAAATACTCATATGCAAATAATTATGATTACAATGGCAAATGATGTATAATTAAAATCAGAGCAGCATTTAAAACAGATACAACATAACATGTGATGGCTTTATGGAAGTTCATACTGACAAAAGGTCATTCTGGGTTTTAGGAGCTGCGAAATGCTCACAGTGAACAGCTCATGGGAATCCGCCGGGAAGAGGAGATGGAAATGTCCGATGATGACAGTGGTGACAATCCCAGTAAAAAGCTGAGAGTAGATGACTCAGGTAAAGCCAAATTCCTCTATAATGTCAAATACATACTCCTGTTGATTTTTAGGTGTTTTCTTTTAAGGCAAACAATAACTTACATATGAAAAGTGGCATATTAATAGTTGATTTTATAAAGCAGTACCCCCCATAAATTAGTTACTTGAATGATGCAGGCTGTCTCTAGGAGCTGTCTATCACCTGCTGTGATCTATAATGATGAAAATTCTCCAGTTCTGCCCTTGGCTGGAAGCATTATGGGTTTTTTAAGTGTGCTTTCTGCAGTCTTGCATGGCAGTATTACATTCCATGGTTGTAACAATGTCTTACTATGAGATGCATTGAAATGATGTTGCGGTCAGTGTTCTCTAAGCCTCACCTTTCTTTTCAACAAACCCAAGATATATAAACTCTCTAGCAAATATGTAATAGCATTTTAACTGGGTGCTTTGTGGAATTCTCTCTTGTGGGTACACATTTCACAATATGGTACTGCATGCAGCATTAACCTGGCACTCATTAGATGGCTGTCACGAAAGAAAGAACAAAGGTGCATGTACTATACTAAAGAAAAGCAACTTTTCCAGCCTTCTACAAATAATCTGCTATCCAAGGTGGACACTGAAAGAGAATAGAATAGAATAGAATAGAATAGAATAGAATAGAATAGAATAGAATAGAATAGAATAGAATAGACCAGCTTGGAAGAGACCTTCAAGATCATCACGTCCAACACCACCTAATCAACTAAACCCTATCAAGTGTCCTCCTAAACACCTCCAGTGATGGTGACTCCACCACCTCCCCAGGCAGCACATTCCAATGGGCAATCACGCTTTCTGGCTCAGAAGATGCCTGCATTATTGACTTGTTACATGACCTAAAATGGATGCTTTACTTGGTTTCTTGACATTGGCATGACTGGGAATTGCCAGCCAGCAGTCAGCTCCAAGAAAGGTAAAGGAGTGAGTATTATGGAAAGAAACTGAGTCTGGTGATGAGGATAGATTTTATCTAGTTCTTTACATACAGGCACCACAGTAAGAAAGGAAAGAATTCCATCCATTCATTGGTTTCAAGCCCTTGTGTGCCAGCACAAAGATGTAGATTCAAGCCTGTATAGAGAAGAGCTCTTTGGCTCTTCCTGTGACAAGATGCTGTGTGCGGTTGAGTGACTCCAGAAGTAAAGAGCAAAGGAAGGAGTGTTATTCTAGCAAATCAATTTTTACAACAGCAACTCTCTTAGGAGAGATTTAATATTTTTCCTGCATGAAAAAAAAAGCAACTATAAAATCTGTAAAGGGCACCCTTAATTTTTGCATGGCTAATTGTGTGGAGTTGAATATTCTAGCAGAATGTTTGGAGCAAATGGGTTCCTACAGACAAAGCACTTACAACAGTCAGAGATTTTTATGAATGCCTAACCATTTTACCTTGACTGTGCCCACTGTTATGAAGCAAAGATATTAGATGCAACAGCAGGAAAGCAGAGACGTAAATACCCACAGCCTACACACCAGAAGAGGAGTAACACAGTCTCAAGCTGCGCAAGGGGAGGTTTAGGCTGGAGGTTAGGAAGAAATTCTGCACAGAGAGTGACTGCCCATTGGAATGGGCTGCCCAGGGAGGTGGTCGAGTCACCGTCATTGCAGGTGTTTAGAAGGAGACTTGATAGGGTGCTTGGGTGCATGGTTTAGTTGATTAGGTGGGTTGGATAATAGGTTGGACACGATGATCTTGAAGGTCTCTTCCAACCTGACTTATTCCATTCCATTCCATTCCATTCCATTCCATTCCATTCCATTCCATTCCATTCCATTCCATTCCATTCCATTCCATTCCATTCATGTTTTCATGCTCTCAGCTCATCTGGGTTTAGCGTATGTGTGCTTGAGCAGGGCTATGCTGGTCATTCTTTTTATAGCATCACAAACAGGAAAGTGTGTCTGGTTTTCCTCCCTGAAAAGGGACATTCCAATCAAAAGTTTTGTTATCTGAGATTTCTGTAGCATTCCATTCCTAGCAATTGCACTTTGCTTGCTTTGTTACAATGTGGGTACTTGAGTCCCCTCAGTGATGACAGTAGCACACTCAGTACTGTGTTGCATACTAAATAAAAAGTTAGAAATATGAATCCACTTGAGTACTTGTGTGGCAGTTTAGGCTGGGTGCCTCCTATTGCTGCCACACAAGATACACCTCCTGTGCCCCAAGTGTCCAGCCCAGTGGATGGGCACAGGAAGCTGAGTATTTCATACCCATAATGTCCTGCACCCTACAAATTAATCTGCAGAATCTCTCACTTCCTCTTTCTTCTCTCCCTACTCCCGTGAGAGATGCTTCCCTATCTGGTCATGGTGGGGGAATATCTCAAGGCCTCTTAGGCCTAATGCCGGGGGGGTGGGGGGGGGGGGGTGGGGAAGGGAGGGGGGGAGGGAGGGAGAGGGCAATCTTGGACCTGGCCAGTCTTGAGACCAATCTAGCAATGGAGGGGGAAGAAAGAGCCCTGGGGGTTTTGGGTGTACCCTCACGGGGGGAGAAGGGAAATGTTGGGAGGCTCTTGGATATGCTGTAAGGGGATTCTGTATGTTTTGGGACCTCTTTTTTCACTGTGCTTGCAGCTCTCTGTAAAACACTCACTGCTTTTCCATTTAAGCTTTTCCATCCCTTCTGCAATCCATTTGTGTGAGTCTCATTCATCTGCCCCGGTGGGAGGCAAGAGAGGATCTGCCTGGCCTCAAACTGGGACAACTTGTCCTTCGTTGTCCATTGTACCATCTTGGTGAAAGTGATGCAGCCTGCTGCCTATCATTCAGTTCTATAATTAATTTTATGGCTTTCTTCTTCCAACACTGCACTCTCAGCTAAAGCAAGTGTGTTTGATTCTTCTATCATTGACAACAAAGGGAACATGAAATTAAACAAAAGAAAAAAAGTTATTGGCTATGAAACATTGGTAAAAGAAAAGAAAGTGAGAGAAGGACTTTTTTGTGTGTGTGTGTGTGTATAGACAAGTGAGAAGAGATCTTTTTTTTTTAATTACTATTTGTGTTAGATGCCTTCTTTTTTTGGTTTTATTTCTTTTTGAGTATGTGATTACAGAACCATCCCTTTATCTCACTGGAGTGGCTATTTGTATTCACAGTAACTGCTGTTCTACAAAGAATGCCTTTTAAAGAGCCTTTTATCACAAAGGAATAATTCTGCACAGTAAGAAAACGTTGTCACTTCCTTTATTTTTTTTATCCCCTCTTCTTAAAATGTTTGTCCACATGCTTGACCATGGGACGGGCAAGGCTTGAATAACACAAAGAAGACATTGTACCTCTTCAATTCAAGGGCAGCAGGCACATACAAAGGCTCAAACGTCTAAATGTGAAAGTGGCTGAAGCAGTGAGACATGATGAACTGATTTGGATAGCTCCATAGTTCTCTACTGCCTCTCCTGCAATCCCAACAGTTTTCTTGAGGACATTGTTTTTCAGTCTGCCCTACTTGACAGTGGGAACAAGACTTCTATGATGTTACCATGCCCAAAGTGACAACAAGTTAGAGAGATTCCCCCAGGCTCGAACACCTATGTCAGGTCTTTTCTTGCTAGTTCAGTTGGTTAAATTACTCCTAGTACAAGAAGGCTTAAATAATTCAACAATTTACAATGGTTCCTAAGATCTTATTCTGTCTTGTTATAGTGTAGTTTCAGGAGTTCCCTAGTGGAATGGAATGGAATGGGGGCAAGAGTTGATCTGCTGGAGGGTAGAGATGCTCTGCAGAGGGACCTCGACAGGCTGGACAGATGGGCAGAGTCCAAGGGCATGAGATTGAACACATCCAAGTGCCGGGTTCTGCACATTGGCCACAACAACCCCATGCAGAGCTACAGGCTGACGTCAGAGTGGCTGGAGAGCAGCCAGGCAGAGAGGGACCTGGGGGTACTGGTCGATGGTAGGCTGAACATGAGCCTGCAGTGTGCCCAGGCAGCCAAGAGGGCCAATGGCATCCTGGCCTGCATCAGGAACAGTGTGGCCAGCAGGAGCAGGGAGGTCATTCTGCCCCTGTACACTGCACTGGTTAGGCCACACCTCGAGTACTGTGTCCAGTTCTGGGCCCCTCAGTTTAGGAAGGATCTTGACTTGCTGGAATGAGTCCAGAGAAGAGCAACAAAGTTGGTGAGGGGTTTGGAACACAAGCCCTATGAGGAGAGGCTGAGGGAGCTGGGGTTGCTCAGCCTGGAGAGGAGGAGACTCAGGGGTGGCCTTCTTGCTGTCTACAACTACCTGAAGGGAGGTTGTAGACAGGCGGATGATGGTCTCTTCTCCCAGGCACCCAGTACCAGAACAAGAGGACACAGTCTCAGGCTGCACCAGGGGAGGTTTAGGTTGGATGTTAGGAAGAAGTTCTATACAGAAAGAGTGATTGCACTATGGAATGGGTTGCCCGGGGAGGTGGTGGAGTCGCCGTCATTGAAAGTGTTCGGAAGGAGAATTGATGGGGTGCTTGGTTCCATGGGTTAACTGTTGGGTGGGTTGGATTGGTTGATGGGTTGGACACGATGATCTTGAAGGTCTCTTCCAACCTGGTTTGGTTTATTCTAATAAAGGTTTATTCTAATTCTAATAAAGGAATGGAATGGAATGGAATGGAATGGAATGGAATGGAATGGAATGGAATGGAATGGAATGGAATGGAATGGAGAAAGAATAGTATAGAATAGAATAGAACAGAATAGAATATAGAAAGACTAGACTAGACTAGACTAGACTAGAATTAACCAGGTTGGAAAAGACCTTCAAGATCATCAAGTCCAACCTATCACCCAACACCATTGAATCAATTAAACCATGGCACCAAGCACCAGTCTCCCCTTAAACACCTTCAGTGATGGTGACTTATGCTAGTCAAGCCTTTTTCATCCAGAAATAAGTCTATTACTGTGAACATTTAAACAGCATGGTGCTGCGTGTGTCACATTTCCTCACAGTTAAACTGGTTAGAATGAAAACTCTCCTCTAACATATCTGAAAAGAAGCCTACGCAACAACACAGACAAAAAAAAGAGAGGGTAGATTCCAGCCTCAGCATCTGAAAATACAGTGCAACATGTTTCAGCCCTGAGGCTGTCAAAAAGACTTCAGTGCCTGAGTGCTGATCCAGAACTGTTGGAGTTCACGTTTCTGAGGAACATTACGGCACGCTGAGGCTCTCGTACACAGTGAGTTCTGGAGCTTAGGGATTGTGGTAGTTATAGGCTATGCCTTTCAAATCTAGATGCAGGTTTCGAGCAAGAAAGTATAAATAAATCACTATTGGGTGTAAAAAGGAAAACAAAAGATTATTCTAAACAAATTCACTGGATGAATGTCTGGGATAAGAGAAGCTGTATCATAACAATTCTTCACATTTCACCTCCATTCCTTTTCTCTTCTCCTCCAATCTTGGCTGTTCTGATTTGCCTAGGAGAAGATAATGCTTCTGGCTGACCTTGAGACAAGAATAACACTGCTTTCTCTCAGCTGCTCTTTCTCTCTTGGTACAAGGGGGGTTGGGGGGGGGGGGGGACTTGTTGAATGACCTCCTGTTGGACTCCACCCATCTATCCAGTCAGTCAAGGTCCCTCTGCAGAGCCCTTCTGCCCTCTAACTGACTAACACCTGCTCCCAAAATGCAAGTAATGCAAGACATTAAGTTGTACATGAGAACAAGTCATGCAAGATACCAAGTGATGGTGCACATTAAAAATCTAACAGTTCCTTGGGAAGATTTGGGCTTGCTGCTTGTGACAATGCCGAGCAGCTCCACAGGGACTTGTTGCAAAGTGCATCGCTCAAATGCTCTTCTTTCATCTGCCAACTATGCTCGTCCTAGCTGTTTATGAACTTGATTACTGAAATCAGTGACTCAGTGGCAGACTTGCAATGAGATTCATGGCATCACAGAAACATTCAGGTTTGAAAAGAATCCCCAATTCCAACCAACAACTGTACTCTACAAGACTCACCCCTTACCCATATCCCCAGGCACCACATCCAAATGACCTTTAAACACATCCAGGGTTGGTAACTCAACCACCTCCCTAGGCAGCACATTCCAATGCCTGACCACTCTTTCAGTGAAAAATATTTCCCTAATGTCCAGTCTAAACCTACTCAGTCACAGCTTGAGGCCATATCCTCTTGTTCTATCACTAATTACCTGGAATAAGAGACCAGCACCAGCCTCTCCACAACGTCCTTTCAGGTAATTATAGAGCATGATAAGTTCTCCCCTCAGCCTCCTCTTTTCCAAAGGTAACAGACGCAGCCCCTTCAGTCACTCTTCATAAGATTTATTCTCCAGGCCCTTCACCAGCTTTGTTGCCTTCCTCTGCACTGGCTCCAGCACCTCCACTCTTGTATTAAGGTATCCAAAACTGACCACCATAGAATAGAAGGGAAGGGAAGGGAAGGGAAGGGAAGGGAAGGGAAGGGAAGGGAAGGGAAGGGAAGGGAAGGGAAGGGAAGGGAAGGGAAGGGAAGGGAAGGGAAGGGAAGGGAAGGGAAGGGAAGGGAAGGGAAGGGAAGGGAAGGGAAGGGAAGGGAAGGGAAGGGAAGGGAAGGGAAGGGATTCGGAATAGAATAGAATAGAATAGAATAGAATAGAATAGAATAGAATAGAATAGAATAGAATAGAATAGAATAGAATAGAATAGAATAGACCAGACCAGGTTGGAAGATATTTAAGGTGTGGCCTCACCAGATTTGAGTGCAAGGGAACAATCACCTCCCTCCTCCTGCTGGACACAGCATTTCTAATACAATTTAGGAATTAGGATCTCCAGCCTGCTCACCCTCTAGTCCCTGCTGCAGGTCTGGGCACTGCCTCCTGGACAAAGAACTCCTGCTCCTCTAGGTGTTTCATGGGTCATTCGCCCCAGGCTTAGTTAGTACTCTATTGTGTGCGTGCTGAATCTCCAAGGAAAAGACAGGTGTGACTACCTGCTGGTTCTGTTGGAGAGCATCAGAAACTGCTGCAAGGACCCCTCAAAGAGGCCCGCCTCGGAATCTAGTAAGTTGACTGAACTATCATATGTGCCAAGCTTATAGAAAATCCTCCTAGGTTCACAGGCTGAAGGTCATTTGCATTATAGAATAGAAAAAAAACAGGTTGGAAGAGACCTTCAAGATCATTGCGTCCAACCCATCAACCAATCCAACCCACCCAAACAACTAACCCATGGCACCAAGCACCCCATCAAGTCTCCTCCTGAGCACCTCCAGTGATGGTGACTCCACCACCTCCTCGGGCAGCCCATTCCAATGGGCAATCACTCTCTGTACAGAACTTCTTCCTAACCTCCAACCTAAACCTGCCCTGGCGTAGCCTGAGACTGTGTCCTTTTGTAATGGTACTGGCTGCGTGGGAGAAGCAACCAACCTCTGCCTGTCTACAACCTCCTTTCAGGTAGTTGTAGACAGCAAGAAGGTCACCCCTGAGTCTCCTCCTCTCCAGGCTAAGCAACCCCAGCTCCCTCAGTCTCTCCTCATAGGGCTTGTGTGCCAAACCCCTCACCAACTTTGTTGCCCTTCTCTGGACACGCTCCAGCAAGTCAACCTCCTTCCTAAACTGAGGAGCCCAGAACTGGACACAGTACTCGAGGTGCAGCCTAACCAGTGCAGTGTACAGGGGCAGAATGACCTCCCTGCTCCTGCTGGCCACACTCTTCCTGATGCAGGCCAGGATGCCATTGGCCCTCTTGGCTGCCTGGGCACACTGCTGGCTCATGTTCAGCCTACCATTGACCAGTAGCCCCAGGTCCCTCTCTGCCTGGCTGCTCTCCAGCCACTCTGACCCCAGCCTGTAGCACTGCATGGGGTTGTTGTGGCCAATGTGCAGAACCTGGCACTTGGATGTGTTCAATCTCATGCGCTTGGACTCTGCCCATCTGTCCAGCCTGTCAAGGTCCCTTTGCAGAGCCTCTCTACCCTCCAGCAGATCAACTCCTGCCCCCAGCTTGGTGTCATCAGCAAATTTACTGAAGATGGACTCAATGCCCTCATCCAGATCATCAATAAAGATGTTAAAGAGCACAGGGCCCAGCACTGATCCTTGGGGCACACCAGTAGCGCCTGGCCGCCAGCTGGATGTGGCACCATTCACCACCACTCTCTGTGCTTGGCCCTCCAGCCAGTTCCTAACCCAATTATGGTGAAAGATGGCTAGCATGAGGCTGAGTGAATCTCAGGATAAGCTATTCCTTTAGGAAGATTTTTCTTTTATTAGTTTATTGTTATTTTTTTAAAAACTCAGACTTTAAATGGTGATCATTTTTTTTTCCTGCAGTGTGGATTTTAGGGTTTGAAAGTGACAAGAGGATTGCTGAAATAAAGCTGGGAGATTGCTAAGTTAAAAAAAAAATAATAATAATGATGATTGGCAACTCAGTTAATACATCTGAAAGTCAAGGTGCAGTTACTGAAGCATTAGCTCAAGGGGAGAAAAAAAGAGATTCAGTGCTGGAGTCTGGAGGATATAGGAAAATCTTCAGAACAATCAGGATTTATGGATGCTTCATCTCCCACCTGCTGGCACTGGGACTAAGGATCCACATGTAAAAGCCTCCAAAGCAATTTTAAGAATTAGTGAAGTGAAGCTTCATGTTGTTGAAAAGAGCTGAAGTTTGGTTTATGCCTAGAAGGCACCTGTAATTTTACTTTAAGGGGAGGTGGGTTAATCTCTTCCTTCTGCAGCTCTCAGCATCATGCCATTAATTCTAACAACTCTGACTTCAGACTGTGGCTGGCACTGTGGAAAAGAAAGAAATGCACAGTGCTGCATGGGGACATAGAATGGAGTCATAGAATCATTGAATCAATAAGGTTGGAAAAGACCTCAGAGTTCATCAAGTCCAACCTATCACCCAACACCTCATGACTAACAAAACCATGGCACCAAGGGCAACATCCTGGCACTTGGACTTGTTAAATGCCATCTTGTTGGACTCTGCCCATCTGTTCAGCCTGTCAAGGTCCTTCTCTAGAGCTCTCCTACCCTCTAACAGATCAACACCTGCTCCCAACTTGGTGTCATCCACAAACTTACTAATGGTGGACTCTATCTCCTCATCCAGATCATCAATAAAGGTATTGAACAGGATGGAGCCCAACACTGATCCCTGGGGGACACCACACGTGACTGGCTGTGAGCTGGATGCGGCACCATTCACCACCAATCTCTGAGCTTGGCCTTGACATGGTCACATCATTAAGGCTTTAGACTGGGATCCTAAAGATCTGGGATAAATCCTAGCTCTGCTACACATACCCTGCCTGGACTAATCAATGGATTTGTGTTATCTCAGTTCCCTAGTATCAAATGGAGGTAGCAATACTTCATTTAATTCAGCCACTGCCTGTCCATGTGAATGATAAGTGACTTGGAGCAGGGCACTTTCTGGCTGAACAGAGTTGCATTGGTCATCTGCAGCATTCCAACATCATTGTATTATCTGTGAGAGCCTGGAGAGGTGGGAACAAGCCAATCTCATGAGGTTCAATAAGACCAAGTGCAGGATCCTTTATTAGAATAAACCTTTATTAGAATAAACCAAACCAGGTTGGAAGAGACCTTCAAGATCGTCGTGTCCAACCCATCAACCAATCCAATCCACCCAAACAGCTAACCCATGGCACCAAGCACCCCATCAAGTCTCCTGAACACCTTCAATGACGGCGACTCCACCACCTCCCCGGGCAACCCATTCCGTAGCGCAATCACTCTTTCTGTATAGAACTTCTTCCTAACATCCAACCTGAACCTCCCCTGGTGCAGCCTGAGACTGTGTCCTCTTGTTCTGGTACTGGGTGCCTGGGAGAAGAGACCATCATCAGCCTGTCTACAACCTCCCTTCAGGTAGTTGTAGAGAGTGATATATGTAGAGAGATCCTGCATCTGGTCAAGGCAATCTCAGACACAAATCCAGGCTGGGCAGTGACTGGCTGGAAAGCAGCCCTGAGGAGAGAGACTTGGGGGTGCTGGTGGAGGAGAAGCTCAACAGGAGCTCTCAGTGTGCACTTGCAGCCCACAAAGCCAATCAGATCCTGGGCTGCATCAAGAGAAGTGTGGCCAGCAGGTCAAGGGAGGTGATTCTCCCCCTCTACTCAGCTCTGGGGAGACCCCACCTGGAGTACTGCCTCCAGTTCTGGAGCCCCTATTGCAAGAGGGATGTGGAGGTGCTGGAACGTGTCCAGAGAAGGGCCGCGAGGATGATCAGAGGGCTGGAGCACCTCTCCTATGAGGACAGACTAAAGGATTTGGGGCTGTTCAGTCTGCAGAAGAGAAGGCTCCCAGGTGACCTAATTGTGGCCTTCCAGTATCTGAAGGGGGCCTACAGGAAGGCTGGGGAGGGACTGCTCAGGATATGAGGTAGTGAATCTGGGGGTGGGGAGATTCCAGCTGAATGTGAGGAGGAAGTTCTTCCCCATGAGAGTGGTGCAAGCCCAGTTTGAACACACAAATTGACACTGTGTTCCAAGTTAGGAAAGACATTTTCTATGACAGGATTTTCAAACATACCTTGGTGCCATGGTTTAGTAGTCATGAGGTCTTGGGTGACAGGTTGGACTTGATGATCTTTGAGGTCTTTTCCAAACGTATTGATTCTATGATTCTGAGGTGCCAAACTTCATCACTGACCTCTTTCTGTCTTGAACAGTAGCCTGGGCCTTTAATGCTCTCCTGAACTGATCTGTCTCATTTGCAGCATCAGCTAAATCACTTACCATGGGAGACAGGCTGAATAGTGGGCAGTCTGTCTCACAGAAGAACACTAAGTGCTCGTGGAAGTCAGTATGTGAAAACTGCACCCTGGTGAACACAGCATAAAACAGGCTTTGTGATATTGTTCATAAGTCTATCTTGAAAGTTGCAAGCCTGGCAAGTCTTCAAGGAAAGCCTGAAACAACACCGAGGTGATCGGCGTGATGCTTATTCATCTCTTCTCTGCAATCCAATCCTCTTTCCTTGCTTTCTCCAAGGCCTGTGTGAGTGCAGAGCTGCACACGTGGAATAGAAACTGTGTTTTTATAGCTGGATTAAACTGGGAAGAAAGCTTTATATAGCTTGTTTGAATAGAAACAACAATGATGAATAGAAATTTCTGAGCCCCAGCTATGTGGAGCTAAGCTTTGATCTTCCTTTTCTGCCAGCTGGCCCAGTGTCACAGCATATCTCATAGACTCATGGAATCATAGAGTCAATAAGGTTGGAAAAGACCTCAAAGTTCATCAAGTCCAACCTGTCATCCAACATCTCATGACTAATTAAACCATGGCACCAAGTGCCATGTCCAATCCCCTCTTGAACACCTCCAGGGACGGTGACTCCACACCTCCCAGAGCAGCACATTCCAATGGCTAACAACTCTCTCTGTGAAGAACTTTATCCTCACCTCAAGACTAAACTTCCCTTGGTGCAGCTTGAGACTGTGTCCTCTCGTTCTGGTGCTGGCTGCCTGGGAGAAGAGACCAACCCCCACCTGGCTGCAACCTCCCTTCAGGCAGTTGTAGACAGCAAGACGGTCTCCCCTGAGCCTCCTCTTCTCCAGGCTAAACAATCACAGCTCCCTCAGCCTCTCCTCATAGGACTTGTGCTCCAGACCACTCTCCAGCCTCGTTGCCCTTCTCTGGACACATTCAAGAGTCTCAATATCCTTCTTAAATTGAGGGGCCCAGAACTGGACACAGGACTTAGGTGCAACCTAACCAATGCAGAGTACAGGGGCACAATGACTTCCCTGCTCCTGCTGACCACACTATTCTTGATGCAGGCCAGGATGCCATTGGCCTTTTTGGCTGCCTGGACACACTGCAGGCTCATGTTCAGCCAGCTCTCAAACAATACCCGCAGGTCCCTTTCTGTTTGGCTGCTCTCCAGCCACTCTGACCCCAGCCTGTATCACTGCATGGAGTTGTTGTGACCAAAGTGCAGCACCACTCAGACTTGTTAAATGTCATCATGTTGCACTCTGCCCATTTGTCCAGCCTGTCAAGGTCCCTTTGGAGAGCCCTTCTACCCTCTAACAGATCAATACCTGCTCCCATCTGCAAATTTACTGATGACTGACTCAATCCCCTCATCCAGGTCATCAATAAAGATGATCAGAAGATCATCATCAGATCTTCTTCTTCCTCCTGATCCCAAAGACTTTTCTCCCTTCCTCTCTTGTAAATCTAACCTTCTGGGGTTTATGGGAGGTTTTGTTTTAAACAAAAGACTGATTTATTTTGCTGCCATCCCCTCTCCGTCCCCTAGCATTTTGGCTTCAGACTTCATGAAAGTGATATTGGTATTTTACAAGCCCCTCATTTGCACATTTTTCCTTTGAAGTACCTGTTGATAAAGGAAATGAAAAATGACAAAATGCATTTACTTCAGAAATGAATGGCTTAGCTTTGCTTTTCTCCCCTCAAATAAATCAAGTCCGTTTCAAATCCACCAGTGGCTGGCGCCATAATCAGCCCTGTGGTAATAAACATACATGGGCATCAGAAGAGGAAAATCAACCCTATTAACAGAAGCTACTAACCAGGTTTTCTAAGCAACCTTGAAGAAAAGAATGCATTTAAAATCTGAAGCTCTGAATTGTCACTGTGCTTACACGGGCCCCTCTCTGGCCAGAGAAGACAGAGGAACAACCCTTCTGAGCTCTGCAAGTGGAGTAACTTGCCTTTGAATGGAAATGCTCTGGACACAGCAGACAATGAGCTTTGCTCCCTGGGACCATCACAGAAGATCACTAGAAAGCAGTACAAGATGATTACTCTCTCTATGCTGGGAAAAGTCTGCTCTAGTGTCTTTCACAGCATGCCAGTTCAGAGCTGTTATCATCAGGCAGACTTCAATTTTGTGCCTCAAAATGCATTCCATATTTCCCACAGCTTTTACAAAAATAGTCTGAAATTCAGGAACTGTGTAGGCAGGGGTCTAATTTTATGCCCCTGATTTTAAGTCCATTTAGCTCTAATGATGCTTCTTGTGCAGCTGAATTTTGCCTTGATGAATCGGGGATGGAGGGAGTTGCCAAGCTTATCTTCCCTGAGGACTAAAGCCAGCCTTGTCCTGTCCCAGGTACCGAGCCAGTTTATCTGGGGCATGCACAACACATTGGCTTTGGGCTGAAGGTGTGTGCTGGTCCTGTGGGTACTACTAATATAAACTGCTTAGGCCACACCTTGAGTACTGAGTCCAGTCTGGGCCTCTCAGTTTAGGAAAGATGTTGAGTTGCTGGAGCGTGTCCAGAGAAGGGTAACAAAGCTGAGGAGGGTTTTGGAGCACAAGCCCTATGAGCAGAGGCTGAGGGAGCTGGGGCTGCTTAGTCTGGAGAAGAGGAGGCTCAGGGCAGACCTGATTGCTCTCTCCAACTACCTGAAGGGACGTTGTAGACAGGTGGGGTTTGGTCTGTTCTCCCAGGCACCCAGCACCAGAACAAGAGGACACAGTCTCAAGCTGTGCCAGGGGACGTTTAGGCTGGATGTTAGGAAGAAATTCTTCCCAGAAAGATTGATTGGCCATTGGAATGTGCTGCCCAGGGAGGTGGTGGAGTCACCATCACTGGAGGTGTTTAAGAAAAGCCTGGATGGGTCACTTAGTGCCATGGTTTAATTGATTAGATGGTGTTGGACGATAGTTTGGACTTGATTATCTCAAAGTTCTTTTCCAAACTGGTCTATCCTATCCTATCCTATCCTATCCTATCCTATCCTATCCTATCCTATCCTATCCTATCCTATCCTATCCTATCCGATCCTATTTTACTCCTATTCTACTCTATTGTATTCTACTCCTATCCTATCCTATCCTATCCTATCCTATCCTATCCTATCCTATCCTATCCTATCCTATCCTATCCTATCCTATTTTACTCCTATCCTATCCTATCCTATCCTATCCTATCCTATCCTATCCTATCCTATCCTATCCTATCCGATCCAATCCGATCCTATTTTACTCCTATTCTACTCTATTGTATTCTACTCCTATCCTATCCTATTTTACTCCTATCCTATCCTATCCTATCCTATCCTATCCTATCCTATCCTATCCTATCCTATCCTATCCTATCCTATCCTATCCTATTTTGCTCTTATTCTATTCTATTCTATTCTTTTCTATTCTATTCTATTCTATTCTATTCTATTCTATTCTATTCTATTCTATTCTATTCTATTCTATTCTATTCCAATCTATGAAAGGGTTAACCCAACTTTCAACTCTGGAAAGAAAGAGACACTTAAAAGTAATTTTGCTCTTATGGGTTTTAGGAGGATGCCTGATGTCCTGTTTACTACAAAACACGTCTGCTGCGCTTTGATGCTTTTCAAATGCCAGAAATACTATTATCTAGATTACATTTTATCGTGTTTTCTGGGTATTTCATACTGATAAGGTTTTATGCAGGATCATTACATATGAGAGTAGATTTAATCCTGTTTTTAGTAAGCTTTAAGGACACTGAGGGATTATTTATGTAATAAGATGCAAAGTTGCTATGGAAAATGCTATAGCAACCTAACATCTTCACAAAACCAAGCAGCCACTTGTGACAGCAATCTAAATTTACATTTATTTTAGTGTCATTTTATTGACATTCTTAGTATCTCATCTTGACAGCATGGTAAAATATGTTTTGTGTTCATGCTAGGACAAAAATTAACAGCATGCTGTTGGAATTAAGATGATGCTTATAATTTTTAATGGGATTTTAGCATATCTCATTCTGTGTAAATAGCATTAAAATAATAGTGGTGAGAAGAAGTCTGGGTGTAGCCCCTCTGTCTGTAACAAAGCAAACAATGCACATGGAAAGTAGAATTTCACAAGTCAGGGAAAGCTGAACTGTTTTTATTTGCTTTATACCTGATTGAAAATATTTTAAGAGAGGAATGATTTTGTTATCAGCCTTTATTTCAAATCCTCTACCTTTTATTACACCTTTCCCAGTTCAGGATGCAGGCTATAATTTTTCATTAGCTTCTGCAAAGCAGGGCATCATTTCTGCATGTGTAGATTTGCAGTTTGGTAGGGGAGCTGCCATTTTGCAATGGAACTTTTCTAAAACCTAGAGCACTGCACTCATTGCCCCTTAGGAGGTTAAATAAAAAGGGAAAGAACAAGCAAACACAAAGTGACAAAACAGTCTGAACTCTGTCCTGTGCTCATTGCAGTTAATAATGAAACTCGCATTGGCTACAGTGGAAGCAGAAGCGAGCTCTGTATATTGATTTTCTCCATCCCCCTCCATTAAGAATCCTGAAGTGCAGCTGTATCGTTGTTGAAGTGGGATGTTGGCAGCAAAATCAATAAAAGACAATATTAGAACATATGCTGTTTTCAGCTTCCTCACAATCTGATAGAGCTGGTATTAGCATTCGCCTCCAAATTACTCTTCATGCTTTCTACAAAGTGACCTTCTTTATGGTGCCCTCTCCAGTATAAAGCCCTCAAGCTCTGCCTCTCATATTTATCCTTCAAGAGAATGAGTCCTATTTATAACAGTGAAGATGGTTGATTCGGAGCAGAGCATAAAGAACAGATTCCTTCAAGAGTGGCTTCAGCCTATACTCTATTCCTGGTCTCCAATGAAAGTTCATTTCTGTTATTGCTCAAACTGAGCTGGTGGGTTTAAGTGACCAGCAGGAGCAGGGAGGTCATTCCGCCCCTTTACACTGCACTGGTTAGGCCACACCTCGAATACTGTGTCCAGTTCTGGGCCCCTCAGTTTAGGAGGGATGTTGACTTGCTGGAGTGTGTCCAGAGAAGGGCAACAAAGTTGGTGAGGGATTTGGAACACAAGCCCTATGAGGAGAGGCTGAGGGAGCTGGGGTTGCTTAGCCTGGAGAGGAGGAGACTCACGGGTTACCTTCTTGCTGTCTACAACTACCTGAAGGGAGGTTGTAGACAGGCAGAGTTTGGTCTCTTCTCCCAGGCAGCCAGTACCAGAACAAGAGGATACAGTCTCAGGCTGCACCAGGGGAGGTTTAGGTTGGATGTTAGGAAGAAGTTCTATACAGAGAGAGTGATTGCCCATTGGAATGGGCTGCCCAGGGAGGTGGTGGAGTCACCATCATGGGAGGTGTTCAGGAGGAGACTTGATGGGGTGCTTGGTGCCATGGGTTAGTTGTTTAAGTGGCTTGGATTGGTTGATGGATTGGACACGATGATCGTGAAGGTCTCTTCCAACCTGGTTGATTATTAATAATAATAATAGTAATAATATTTTTTTCCCTTTTTTCCCTCTTGCTGGAAGCCTTATTCACCCCAGCAGGTTAGAGCAGCTAGCAGATACTGCTTGAGTGGAGGTGTGGGTAGCTTCATCTCCACTGTTAAATCCAATGAACATCAGCTATTGCTAAGGTGTCAGAGGAAATACTGATCAGAAAGCAGAGTCGTTCCCAATGTCACTACAAAATTCTGAACTCACAATTGCAGGTTGAAGGCAGATCCTTATATCATGAACTATGCAAGGCTGGCTGAATAGCCAGCTTCCATTTCAAAGGAAAAAAAACTTCCTTTTAAAAGTGTGCAGCTTCTCATCCTTTGTCTGCCCATCTGACTGGCAGTCTATGATGTGATTGCATGCCAGGAGTTAAAAACCTAACCAGCAGAGCTCATACTTAAAGCTAGATGGGCACAGAAGCTCCCAAAACTATTGCTTGTTAGTGGTGCTGGTTTACTTTGGTCAATGAATCTTAGATTCAGAGGACTTTCCAGAAGCCCAGCTCTTTGATTTTGACTTAAAGACCATCTCAAGAAAATAAACCACTTAGTAATGATACCAACAGAACAATAGGACACAGTCTCAAGCTGCACCAGGGGAGGTTTAGGCTGGTTGTTAGGAAGAAGTTCTTCCTAGAAAGAGTGACTGGCCATTGGAATGTGCTGCCCAGGGAGGTGGTAGAGTCACCATCACTGGAGGTGTTTAAGGAGAGACTGGATGGGGCACTTAGTGCCATGTTTTAGTTGATTAGATGGTGTTGGGTGATAGGTTGGACTTGATGATCTCAAAGGTCTTTTCCAACCTGGTCTATTCTATTCTATTCTATTCTATTCTATTCTATTCTATTCTATTCTATTCTATTCTATTGCATATCCATAGTACAGCATTTTGGTGACAAATAAAATGAAGAATTTGGTTCATAAAGTTGAAAGCCCTTTAAATTCAAAGCTCCTTGGAGATGAATGAATGATCTTATTTTAGTGTGCTTTGGGTTTATATTCATGGCAGAGAGAAAACAAGAGAGAAAACAAAGAATAGTCATCTAGGATGTGAAATGACAAGCTGAAGATCCAGAACCATATCATCTTATTCCACTTTTCCACTAATTCCAGTATGTGACTTCTTGACCACCAGCACACAGAACCCTAAAGGAGGAAAATTTATTTCTTCTGTTTAAAGAAAGGTGGCTTCTTCTGTTGTTTGTTTTGGGGTTTTGGTGTTAGTTTTTGTTTTGTTTTTAGCTTGTCACTGGTTAGGCCACACCTTGAGTCCTGTGTCCAGTTCTGGGCCCCTCAGTTTAGGAAAGATGTTGAGTTGCAGGAATGTGTCCAGAGAAATGGAGTAAAGCTGGGGAGGAACTGTTTACAAGGTCATGTAGCAATAGAACAGAGGGCAACAGTTTTAAACTAAAGAAAGGTAGATTTAGATTGGACATTAGGGAAAAGTTCCTTAATATGCAGGTGGTGGAGCACTGAAACAGGTTGCCCAGGTGGAGGCCCCATCTCTGCAGACATTGAAGTTCATGTTTGATGTGGCTCTGAGTACCTGATCTAGTTGGGTATGTCCTTGCCCACTGCAGGGGAATTGGACTAGACAAACTCCCTTCCAAACGAGTGCATTCTATGATTCTATGATTCTATGATTCTATGGTTTGAGTGGTTGCTAGTCCACAGCACCAGTTTCTTCATTGCTTCTTTATAATTTATCAGATACACACTGTCTTTCCTCCTAAATTTGTCTGATCTCTGAAAACAGGTGAGCACATATAACAGTCAAGAAAGAACATCACAAAAAGTAATAGCTCTCCCCATGTTCTATTATCAGATAGTCATCAGTCTCATCATGTTTTGTCAATCGATTTTGAGATGCCTGGGCAGTTAGACCTTGATCCTACAAGCTACTGCCTGCTGATCGTAGTGTTTGCACTCAACTTCAGATCAACACACACACATATAAATCCCCAAGCAGAAAAGCCTTGTTTGGGACAAGTAAACTAAAACAAGAAAACTACCACAGCAAACTCCTGGCCAAGCTGTCAGCCCATGGCTTGGACAGCAGCACTCTGTGCTGGGTTGGGAACTGGCTGGAGGCCTGAGCCCAGAGAGTGGTGGTGAATGATGCCACATCCAGCTGGCAGCCAGGCACTAGTGGTGTCCCCCAGGGATCAGTGGTGGGCCCCATCTTGTTCAATGTCTTAATTGGTTATCTGGATGAGGGGATAGTATCCACCATTACTAACTTTGCAGATGACAACCAGTTGCGGCCAGGAGTCGATCTGTTAGAAGACAGGAGTGCTCAGAAGAGGGACCTTGGCAGACTGGACAGAGGGACAGAGTCCAAGAGGATGACATTTAACAAGTCCAAGTGCTGGATGCTGCACTTTGGTCAGAACAACCCCATGCAGTGCTATAGGCTGGGGTCAGAGTGGCTGGAGAGCAGCCAGGCAGCAAGGGACCTGGGGGTACTGGTTGAGAGCGGGCTGAACATGAGCCAGCAGTGTGCCTAGGTGGCCAAGAAGGCCAATGGCATCCTGGCCTGCATCAGAAACAGTGTGGCCAGCAAGAGCAAGGAAGTCATTCTACCCAATACTCAGCACTGGTTAGGCCGCACCTTGAGTCCTGTGTCCAGTTCTGGGCTCCTCAGTTTAGGAAAGAGTTGCTGGAACATGTCCAGAGAAGGGGAACAAAGCTGGGGAGGTGTATGGAGCACAGCCCTATGAGGAGAGGCTGAGGGAGCTGGGGTTCATTAGCCTGGAGAAGAGGAGGCTCAGAGGAGACCTTCTTGCCGTCTACAACTCCCTGAAGGGAGGTTATATCCAGTTGGGGGTTGGTCTCTTCTCCCTCGTGGCTAGCACCAGAACAAGAGGACACAGTTTCAAGCTGTTCCAGGGGAAGTTTAGGCTCGAGGTGAGGAGAAAGTTCATCACAGAAAGAGTGATTGCCCATTGGAATGTTCTGCCCAGAGGGGTGTTGGAGTCACCATCCCTGGAGGTGTTCAAGAGGGGTTTGGTCTTGGCACTTGTTGCCATGGTTTAGTTGTCAGGTGGTGTTAGGTATTAGGTAATAGGTTGGACTTGATGACCTCGAAGGTCTTTTCCAACCTGGTTGTTTATGTGAAGTATTTCAGAGTTACCACCATAAAGTTTTTGTACATTTTGTGCCAATTTCAATAAATTGTCTGTTTCTGAAAGAACTAGCAGTGACACTGAGCTCTGTAGAACTCTGTCACCTGCAAGTTTGCAACGTAGTTTGTTTTTCTGCAGCTGAGAAAATACCTACTAAACAAGTAAAATTGCAGAGAAGCACTTTGTCTTCTATTTGCAGGTAATGAGTATGCTGAAGGCATGGTGGAAGTGGAATGAGGAGGGTTTGGCTTGCAGATAAAATGGAATGGAATGGAATGGAATGGAATGGAATGGAATGGAATGGAATGGAATGGAATGGAATGGAATGGAATAGAATAGAATAGAATAGAATAGAATAGAATAGAATAGAATAGAATAGAATAGAATTAACCAGGTTGGAAAAGACCTTCAAGATCATCAAGTCCAACCTATCACCCAACACCATCTAATCAACTAAACCATGGCACCAAGCACCCCATCCAGTCTCTTCCTAAACACTTCCAGTAATGATGACTCCACCACCTTCCTGGGCAGCACATCCCAATGCAGCTCTTTTGGCCACCCTTCCATTCACATAAGGAATAAATGGCTCAAGAAATTCTGTCTCTGAATGTGAGTCAAGAAATTGAAAGCTTCATGTGACCAAGCTCATGCCTTCTAAAGGGGTAAAATTATTCTCCCATGTTTAAGATCCATTTTTATCTAAGACCAAAGTAACTGAGACAATTTTTCAAAGAAAAAAATTAGCTGAGCCCTCCAATCTGGGACAAGGTCAGAGAGAGAGCTGTATAAATGCTTTCCTGCAGTTTAAGGGTACAATGGGATTTTACACAGAGGTGGATTATCCTCACACTTGGAGAAAGCCCTTTATGAACAAAACTTTTCCTATTATCAATCAGAACAATTCAAAACACCACAGCCACTTGAAAGACTCACCCTTTTCTTCCTCAAAGGATGTGACAAATTGAGGGACTCACATGCATACTGTCAAGTGTGCTTCCAAGTACCAATGGCAGATTCTTCACAGTTATAAATGCCACAGACTATTTTTTTTCAGTTGTCACAGTGGTGCAGGGCCCAAATGAAATTCCTAGTTAGACTAGACTAGACTAGACTAGACTAGAATAGAATAGAATAGAATTAACCAGGTTGGAAGAGACGTTTGAGATCATCGAGTCCAACCTATCACCCAACACCATCTAATCAACTAAACCATGGCACCAAGCACCCCATCAAGTCTCCTAAACACCTCCAGTGATGGTGACTCCACCACCTCCCTGGGCAGCACATTCCAATGGCCAATCTCTCTATGAAGAACTTCTTCCTAACATCCAGCCTAAACCTCCCCTGGCACAGCTTGAGACTGTGTCCTCACGTTCTGGTGCTGGTTGCCTGGGAGAAGAGACCAACCCCCACCTGGCTACAACCTCCCTTCAGGGTGCTGTAGACAGCAAGAAGTTCTCCCCTGAGCCTCCTCTTCTCCAGGCTAAGCAACCCCAGCTCCCTCAGTCTCTCCTCACAGGGCTTGTGCTCCAAACCCCTCACCAGTACACTGAAAGACTACAAGGATGATTAAGGGACTAGAACACCTGTTTTATGAGGAAAGGCTGAGACTCCTCAGGTTGTTTAACCTAGAGAATGAGAAGATATCTTATTACTGTCAGTAAGTGCATGAATTCAGGTAGTAGGGGCCAGTCCCTTTTTAGTGATGCCCTGTGATAGAATGAGGGTCAACAGATACTAACTGGAACACAGCAAGTTCCACCTCAACATGAAGAGTGACTTCTTTAAGCGTGACAGAGCCCTGGAACAGCCTGCTCAGAGAGGCTGTGAAGCCTCCTTCACTGGAGACTTTCAAAACCCACCTGAACTCATTCCTGTGTGGCCTGCCTTAGGTGATCCTGCTTTGGCAAGACTAGGTGATCTCCAGAGGCCCCTTCCAACACCTTCCATTCTTTGATTGTTTAAACCACAGTGTTTGTAAAAGTGTTGCAATAGTTCTGTTTCTCTGGAAGAAAAAAAAAATAAGGGAGTACAAAAAAAAAGGCAGAACCTCTAAAAGATTCTGTACTTGATTAATTGTATTTAACTAAGGCAGCAGTTGTTAGAAAACATAACACATAAGTATGGGAAAAAAAATAAACTAAATACTCTAATAAGCAGTGAGAAGGAGTGATTTTTACTGCATTTTGAAAACATCTGAGAACTGCTGCTGTTTTTGATCAAAGATATAACCTTTACATTTTCTTGTGGTTTGCTTTCTATGCCCCTAATATAACAGGAGATCTGGGAAGGAAAAGTAGTGTACCGAGCAACCCAAATAACAGTCCACCCATGGCAACTGTCTGTGCTCTCTGCCTTCGCCTGTCTGCTCACAACCACCCCATGCAGTGCTACAGGCTGGGGTGAAAGGGGCTGGAGAGTGGCCAGGCAGAAAGGGATCTGGGGGTACTGGTAGATAGTAGGCTGAACATGAGCCAGCAGTGTGCCCAGGTGGACAAGAAGGCCAATGGCATCCTGGCCTGGATCAGGAAGAGTGTGGCCAACAGGAGCAGGGAAATCATTGTGCCCTTGTACTCAGCACTGGTTAGGCCACACCTTGAGTCCTGTGTCTAGTTCTGGGTCCCTCAGTTTAGGAAAGATGTTGAGTTGCTGGAACGTGTCCAGAGAAGGGCAACAAAGCTGGGGAGGGGTTTGGAGCACAGCCCTGTGAGGAGAGGCTGAGGGAGCTGGGGTTGCTTAGCCTGGAGAAGAGGAGGCTCAGGGGAGACCTTCTTGCTGTCTACAACACCCTGAAGGGTGGTTGTAGGCAGGTGGGAGTTGGTTTCTCCTCCCAGGCATCCACCAATAGAACAAGAGGACACAGTCTCAAGCTGCACCAGGGGAGCTTTAGGCTGAATGTTAGGAAGAAGTTCATCATAGAAAGAGTGATTTACCATTGGAATGTGCTGCCCAGGGAGGTGGTGGAGTCTCCATCCCTAGAGGTGTTTAGAAAGAGACTTGATGGGGCACGTGGTGCCATGGTTTTATTTGATTAGGTGGTGTTGGGTGATAAGTTGGACTTGATGATCTCAGAGGTCTTTTCCACCCTGGTTAATTCTATTCTATTCTCATATGCATATGACAATTTATTTGGGTTTGGTACATATAATGGGTGACAGTAGAAAAAATATAACCCAAAAGGAGAGGAAAAAAGACCCTTTGCTTTAAAGAGGTGACCTGGAGAAACTGGTCTCAATGGGGCAGATTAACTAACAACTGTCAAAACATCACTTATGAGCTGTGCAGATTCCTGTTCTCCAAAGAGAAGCTGTCAAGTGGAGTAGACCTAAAATGTGACAGGCTTTGATATTATTGTAACAAGGTGGTCCATTCCTTATTCTGAATATGCATTTCAGTAATCTGATGTGACACCTTTGTAGGAAGAGTCCAAAACACTTAATACTGCAATTTACCTGGAAGAGAGCTGGGTGAAAGGAAACTGGAGGACATCCTGCAGAATGAGTGTGAGTGAGGAGAAAGAGAAACATCTGGAAATGGCAGGCAAGTGGGAATTACCAGTGAAGAAAGAGATGGCCTCATTCATTTGGAGCTGAAGGGGCAAGTAACCTGAAACAGTATAGAGGTAAAAGAAAGCAAAGAACAAAGAGAGGAGCAGAAAGTTTGGCTTAAAGCAGATCACCTTTCTCTCTTTTGAGAGCCTTAGAGAAAGTTGCTGCAACATGTCCAGAGAAGGGCAACAGAGCTGGGAAGGGGTTTGGAGCACAGCCCTATGAGGAGAGGCTGAGGGAGCTGGGGTTGCTTAGCCTGGAGAAGAGGAGGCTCAGAGGAGAGCTTATTGCTGTCTGCAACTACCTGAAGGGAGGTTACAGCCAGGTGGGGGTTGGTCTCTTCTCCCAGATAACCAGCACCAGAATAAGAGGACAGTCTCAAGCTGTGCCAGGGGAGGTTTAGGCTGGATGTTAGGAAGAAATTCTTCATAGAGAGAGTGATTGCCCATTGGAATGTGCTGCCCAGGGAGGTGGTGGAGTCACTATCACAGGAGGTGTTTAAAAAGAGGCTGGATGATTGGTGCCATGGTTTAGTTGATAAGATGGTGTTGGGTGATAGGTTGGACTTGATGATCTCAAAGTTCCCTTCCAACCTGGTTAATTCTATTCTATTCTATTCTATTCTATTCTATTCTATTCTATTCTATTCTATTCTATTCTATTCTATTCTATTCTATTCTATTCTATTCACTGTTCAAGTGAGGTTTCTGCAGCTGTGAGTTGTGGATAAGGGAGCCCCAACTGAGCTCCTAACCCAGTGATCACTTGTAAGACTGTAATAAGTAATCTGCATCTTTTTTTTTCCCTAGGACTGTCTGAAACATTGAGATTAAATTGCTTTCTAAGTGTTTTTAATTAAACTTCAGGGTTAGTGAGAACATAATGAAACACAGAGAGCCAGTACTCATCACAGTCTAGAAAGTTTGGAAGCCACTAATCCAGAAACCTGAAGTGGAGATTTTCAGTTAATGATCTCTCTAGGGCTTTAAATACAATGTCAGATATCATGAGACTCATCACAACACCACAGGAGTTGGCAGCACTGCTCTCTGGGGCATTTTTAGCTCATTGTAGAGGCAGCATTTGTGTGACACTTTTTGTTATTAGGCCCAGTTGGACTGTAACTTGCCCTTGCTTTCCCTACACCTTTGCTATTTGTAAAGAGATATCCTTCATTACACCAGAAATAATAAGCCTTCATAAATTACTGGTGAGCCACATGTGTAGTAAACCTAGGATGGAATGGAATGGAATGGAATGGAATGGAATGGAATGGAATGGAATGGAATGGAATGGGATGGGATGGGATGGGATGGGATGGGATGGGATGGGATAGAATAGAATAGAATAGAATAGAATAGAATAGAATAGAATAGAATAGAATAGAATAGAATAGAATAGAATAGAATAGAATAGAATAGAACAGAATTAACCAGGTTGGAAAAGGTCTTCAAGATCATCGAGTCCAACCTATCATCCAACACCATCTAATCAACTAAACCATGGCGCCAAGCACCCCATCCAGTCTCTTCCTAAACACCTCCAGTGATGGTGACTCCACCACCTCCCTGGGCAGCCCATTCCAATGGCCAATCACTCTGTATGTGAAGAACTTCTTCCTAACATCCTCCCCTGGTGCAGCTGGAGGAGGATAAGAACAGTGCAATTGCTAAAGTCTGCTAAGCAGGAAAAACTTTTGATAACTGAGAAAATATCTCTTCAGATAAATGCTTTGGTTTCTTAAATGTTGCATCCATCACAGAAAGAGTGATTGGCCATGGGAATGTGCTGCCCAGGGAGGTGGTGGAGTCATTACATCAGTGGAGGTGTTTAATAAGAGACTGAATGGGGCACTTGTTGCCATGGTTTAGTTGATTAGATGGTGTTGGGTGATAGGTTGGACTTGATGATCTCAAAGGTCTTTTCCAACCTGGTTAATTCTATTCTATTCTATTCTATTCTATTCTATTCTATTCTATTCTATTCTATTCTATTCTATTCTATTCTATTCTATTCTATTCTACTCTGCTCCACTCTACTCTACTCTACTCTACTCCACTCTATTCTATTACTCTGTACTGGATGGGAGGGATAAAATTGTAGTTAAGTGATAGTGCAACTTTTCTTTCTCCTTCATTTTTATTTTCCCCTTTTCTTTGTGGTTGGTTTTTTTGTTTGTTTGTTTGCTTTTGGTGGTTTGTTGTTTTGGGATTTTTTTTTTGTCAGCATCCTTCCATTTACTAGTTGTTCACCAGCAAGTTTTATGTGACTAGGAAGCCTGGAAATAATTCTCATGAGTTTTCAATGTGAACATCTGGCATCATCATGAATGTGACTGGTATAATGAGCTGCTCTGCACTGAACGTAGGCTGCATGGTGAGGAAAAGGCTTTGAAGCAGCTGCACCTGAAGAAAGCAGGGTGTGTAAAAAAAACCAACAAATCTCCCTCCCAATGTGTGAGCCCTAGCTCCCACCAGCATTAATGACAATAACCTCTCCTTGTATTGGATAATTAGTGCCTTTAGATTTGAAATGTGCAGATACTGACTATTTAAATTAAATGTGCCTAACATTAGGGGGGGGGAAAGAAATGTGGAGATCATCTCATTGTGTGGTTATACTATGTCTGAAGGTGGAAAGCAAAAGTTGTTCATGGCTCACTTAGCTTGTAATTGCCCCAAATTATTTATTTTTACACCATTCAAAATCTGTTTTCAGAGTTTATTCCAGCGAGTTAGCTAGCTTCTCTCAAGCTTTAACCAGGTGACATAGCCTGGATTTTTGTGGATAAATGACACTTGAATATGTCCAGAGAAGGGCAGCGAGGCTGGGGAGAGGTCCGGAGCACAATCCCTATGAGGAGAGGCTGAGGGAGCTGGGGTTGTTTAGCCTGGAGAAGAGGAGGCTCAGAGGAGATCTTTGTGCTGTCTACAGCTACTACCTGAAAGAAGGTTGTAGCCAGGTGGGTGTTGGTTTCTTCTCCCAGGCAACCAGCACCAGAACAAGAGGACACAGTCTCAAGCTGCACCAGGGGAAGTTTAGGCTGGTGGTGAGGAGAAAGTTCTTCCCAGAAAGAGTGATCGCCCATTGGAATGTGCTGCCCAGGGAGGTGGTGGAGTCACCATCCCTGGAGGTGTTCGAGAGGGCATTGGACATGGCACTTGAAGCCATGGTTTAGTTAGTCATGAGGTGTTGGGTGATAGGTTGGATTTGATGATCTCTGAGGTCTTTTCCAACCTCATTGATTCTATGATTCTACGGGAGAACAATGGAGGAGGCATTTAATAATCAATGCAGTATAGGAAAATTGTTGCTTTTATCTGTTAATACCTGACATATTTCTATGTACCTGTCCTTGACATCTGAGCACTATTTATGCTGGCGATCAGTATTTTGTAACTGTCCATGAAGAAAATTGTCTTCTAGGGACTCAAGGCAATGAATCAAACCCACTGTAGCTATTAGACAACTCAGGAGCTTGACATTTTAAAGAAGGCTGAGAAGATGCCTAAAGTTGACCAAGGTGTGTCTTAGTCTTACCCCTCCAGAAAGCTTCCTGGAGATAGAATAGAATAGAATAGAATAGAATAGAATAGAATAGAATAGAATAGAATAGAATAGAATAGAAGAATTAAATAGACCAGGTTGGAAGAGACCTTCAAGATCATCGAGTCCAACCTATCATCCAACACCATCTAATCTACTAAACCTTGGCACCAAGTGCCTAATCTGTGTAGAGAGCATGTGTGACTAAAAATTGTTTCCAGAATTCAGTTTTTGTGGTACATTTAGAAAAGTCAGGTGTGAGAAACATGGTCTATGCCTGGGCAGTTATAGATCATAACCGTGTAAAATCATTCCGCAAGGAGCTGACCACTAAGGGAGGATGCAGAGGGAGGGTCAGCTGTGACAGTCGGTGGTGGAGACATAGGTAAACACTTCTCTAGTTGCTCATTGCGTGTTCCTACCTCAGAGGCCATCCAGCTTTTTGTCTGAAATGGGGCCCATAGAGTAGAGTAGAGTAGAGTAGAGTAGAGTAGAGTAGAGTAGAGTAGAATAGAATAGAATAGAATAGAATAGAATAGAATAGAATAGAATAGAATAGAATAGAATAGGACAGGACCAGGTTGGGAGAGACCTTCAAGGTCATCGCGTCCAACCTATCTACCAATCCAATACCACCTAATCAACTAACCCATGGCACCAAGCACCCCATCAAGTCTCCTCCTGAACTCTTCCAATGATGGTGACTCCACCACCTTCCCGGGCAGCCCATTCCAATGGGCAATCACTCTCTCTGTATAGAACTTCTGCCTAATTCCATGCCTGCCTTCCCACCACCTCCTAGACCTCCTGCAAATCCAACCTCCTTTCCCAGCTCAAGGTGTGGGTCATTCATTGGCATCACCTTACATATTCTCTGCCAGTGAGTGATCACAACGGCATCCTCAGACTGTAGCATAAAACTTAATTTCCTGAGGTCTGGAGCCAAGGGTTTCATCTGGTCTGGGAAACTGATATGTTTTTTCCTTCAAGGCAGGCCCAGTCTCAGCATCACTCTTTCCTGGCATATGCCAGCGTGAGTACACCAGTGTGTCCTTCACATTCAACACGAAACTGAGCCACATTTGAACTCCTGCTTACGCCCAGTGGCTGTTAAGAGTGTTACTATCATTCTTGTGCTACCACCAGGAGTCCTACCACACTTCCCTTTCTCTTCCTTCACCTATTGAACCTGGGCCCAGATTTTTTCTTAATTTTCTGCTTATGTCTTCCTAGAATCTGACCTTTGACTTTAATCTGTCAAAAACTCCTACACAAACCTTGTAATCTCATATTTGACTTCCTGGAGATTTTGGAAGGAGTTCAGTTGAGCCCTTTCTCAATATAATACAAAGATAATACACCACATATCTCCTTAGACCATCCAGGCCATACTTTTGCTATGACTATCTGCCTCGAAAATGACCAATGCCATTTGTGGTAAAACTTTACCCTGCCTCCTACAGCAGAAGGATATAGCACATGCTCCTCCAGATCCTCCAGAAACATTTTACCCTGTTTGATTTTCCCCTGATTGTACTGCTTCACAGTTCAGCTATTTGAAAAACAAGCAAGCCAGCTGGAAGCCAGGGATAACTTTTATTGTTTGTATTTACAAGTTGTGGTCTTTGTGTCCTGATTTCTCTTCTCTCACATTTGTTCAGTCCCTCAAACTGAAAATCCTTTGAAGAAGTAGCTGTGCCCTGCAAGATGGCTCTTATTTTGGTCATTGTAAATGCTCTACAAAGGGAATGATGCAAAAAAAAATTACCATAGCAACTATAACTTTGACAGTCTTGGTGCTTTTCTTGTTGCTGCTATCACAGGGAACAGTATTGTAAGTAAAATTTATTTTCAAGTCAGGAAATTAGGGTAATGGCATTAACAGAACTTAGAGGGCAGGAAGGTTTGATAATATCCTGGCCTGCATCAGGAAGAGTGTGGCCAGCAGGAGCAGGGAGGTCATTGTGCCCCAGGACTCAGCACTGGTTAGGCCACACCTTGAGTCCTGTGTCCAGGTCCTCAGTTTAGGAAGGATGTTGAGTTGCTTGAAGGTGTCCAGAGAAGGGCAACAAAGCTGGGGAGGGGTTTAGAGCATAAACCCTAAGAGGAGAGGCTGAGGGAGCTGGGGTTGCTTAGCCTGGAGAAGAGGAGGCTCAGGGGAGACATTCTTGCTGTCTTCATCTCCCTGAAGGGACATTGTACCAGGTGGGGGTTGGTCTCTTCTCCCAGGCAACCAGCACCTGAACAAGAGGACACAGTCTCCAGCTGTGCCAGGTGATGTCTAGGCTGGATGTTAGGAAGAAGTTCTTCCTAGAAAAGTGATTTGCCATTGGGATGTGCTGCCCAGGGAGGTGGAGGAGTCACCATGCCTGGAGGTGTTCAAAACGGGGTTGGATGAGGCACTTGAAGCCATGGTCTAGGTAGTCCTGAGGTGTTGGGTGACAGGTTGGACTTGATGATCTCTGAGGTCCTTTCCAACCTTATTGATTCTATGATCTTCAATGCTTTTCCTGTTGCTGCTATCACAAGGAACAATATTGCATTTAAAACTTATTTTCATGTCAGGAAATTAGGATAATGACATTAATAGAACTCAGAGGGCAGGAAGGTTTGATAATACACTCTCCATCTGTTTTCATCCACATCACTGCAATGATACAGTGGCTGAAGTTATAAAACCTTGAGAAATTCTGCTGAAGAGGCTAGACTGAAAATCTGAAGATACACAAACAGGCTCAGAAGTTTTCAGTTTTAGGCTCTATGCCTATAGAAGCATAGAAGAATCTCTAGAAAGAAAACGTCCTGGTAGGATGTCCTAAGGCAAATCTGCACTTCTGAATTCACAGGAGGGTATTCTCTTGTTGTTAGTGTTTACCTTATGTTCTTCAGATACCCCCCCCTGGATTTCCTCACACTGCCCATGCATTTCAACTCAGAGTGGCCCCCAGTCTGCACAGTAGTAGCCTGACATTAATATTCATTGTATAGTTATGAGGGTATCTTCTAGTGAGAAATGCAGATTTCAGGTGAGTATCATCTGAAACAGAAGAGAATTTTATATTCCCCTTCATTTTCTCCATAAACAGATACACTCAGATATGTGAGGCATTTACTCCTCTTCCAGGCCACTATGACATGACATGAGTCATAACATAGTAGTTACCCAGTGTCATCTGTGAAGACACTCTGTGTTGGCTCAAGTGGACATTATTATGTATTAGGCTAAACACAGACTCACAGAGTAACAGCTCAAAGTAAAAGGTATAGAATGAATAGGATAGGATAGGATAGGATAGGATAGGATAGGATAGGATAGGATAGGATAGGATAGGATAGGATAGGATAGGATAGGATAAGATAGGATAGCTCCCGCTCCTTGGGCCATCTCTAATTATATCGCGGTGGGAGTTAGTAGGTCTGACCCTGAGACGGCAAACTAGGAAATGCAGAACCTCACAGCAAAATTGTCACGAACACAGAAGCTCTCAGAGGAATAGGGAGCAACGTGTCCATTGCAAGCAGAACTGGGAGATAAGTCCCTCCCTGTTATTGACTTGTGGTTTCAACATTTGTTTGGAGGATAGGATAGGATAGGATAGGATAGGATAGGATAGGATAGGATAGGATAGGATAGATTAGAATAGAATAGAATAGAATAGAATAGAATAGAATAGAATAGAATAGAATAGAATAGAATAGAATAGAATAGAATAGAATAGAATAGAATTAAACAGGTTGGAAAAGACCTTCAAGATGATTGAGTCCAACATATCATCCAACACCATCTAATCAACTAAGCCATGGCACCAAGCACCCCATCCAGTCTCTTTTTAAACACCTCCACTGATGGTGACTCCACCACCTCCATGGGCTGCACATTCCAATGGCCAATCACTCTCTCTATGAAGAATTTCTTCCTAACCAGTGTAGATTAGTAGTACCCATAAGAAAGCACACTCCTAACTGCCCAAGGTAGATGCCCTAGAAAAATTATTTCTTTTGAGACATCAGTCAATGACTATGTCCTTAGACTTCAGTGAATTCCTTATCAGCTAGTCACCTCTTGTTTTAAGAGGTGTCTTTTTGATTTGAGTCTAGCCTGGGTCCACTACCTAGAATCACAGAATTGTTAGGGTTGGATGGGACCTCAAGGATCATCTTGTTCCAACGCCCCTGCTCCACTACATGGAGTCATATCTTGCAATTGAGTGTGTTGAGAAATTGTGTACAGCACTTCTGCTTCAGCTCAAGGAAATCACACTAACCTCTTAGATGTCCTCAAAGTATCAATGTGAATATACTCCCCCCTCCCCCCCATCCCCCTCCCCTTACATATGTCTAATCTTTCTCCAGCTGCTTCTCTGAGTCTGGCAGGTATCATTTTTTGCATCCCCCCATGAAAACACTGCACAGTGTGTATTGAACTGGTTTCCAGCTGTGTTTGTTTAGGTAGGAATATTTTCTTCTGCTTCCAGCATGGGCAGCTGTTAGGGATTCTTGTCAGGGTTTTCTTTTGACACAGCTTCCATGTATATAGTTCTTCTGCAAGTGCTTTCAGCATTCATTGTGTTTTCCCTGTAAGATGCCTTTCAGCATGTCTCACGGAGGGGTTTTGTAGCTGGGTATCTGAACGACCAAACCTAGAAAGCCTTGAGAGGTAACCTTGAGATGAGCTGAGTAAACCTTTTTCTTCCAATTAAAACTGCATTCATCAGCTTTCTCAATGAAGTCAAAGCAATACTTTCCATTAACATTTGAAATATTTATGGGGGTTTTAATGAAAATTCCCTTTTCCCCCCAAAAAAATGTGCTCTAGTTTTGATTTAGTACTCAATAAAGTGCCTGTATTTATATATATAATAAATTATAATATATAATGAATTACAGATTATTATCATTATATAGAATAGAATAGAATATTATAGAATAGAATAGAATAGAATAGAATAGAATAGAATAGAATAGAATAGAATAGAATAGAATAGAATAGAATAGAATAGAATAGAATAGAATAGAACTCAACTCTTCAGGGGAAGGGAAGGGAAGGGAAGGGAAGGGAAGGGAAGGGAAGGGAAGGGAAGGGAAGGGAAGGGAAGGGAAGGGAAGGGAAGGGAAGGGAAGGGAAGGGAAGGGAAGGGAAGGGAAGGGAAGGGAAGGGAAGGGAAGGGAAGGGAAGGGAAGGGAAGGGAAGGGAAGGGAAGGGAAGGGAAGGGAAGGGAAGGGAAGGGAAGGGAAGGGATTAACCAGGTTGGAAAAGACCTTGAGATCATTGAGTCCTATATAACCATTATAAATGGAATAAAACTACATTATAAGTTTATATATAGAGAGTGATACTTAATTTGGAAGCAAAAGAGACATTGGTCTAATTACAGAATTAATTTTAGCACAGTAAAACACAAATATCTTAAAATAATAGAATCAAAGATTTGTCAGGGTTGGAAAGGACCTCAAGGATCATCTAGTTCCAACCCGCCCTGCCATGGGCAGGGACACCTCCAATCAGGTCAGGTTTCTCACAGCCACATCCAGCCTGGCCTTAAAATCCTCCAGGGAGAAGGTTTCTACCGCCTCCCTGGGCAACCTGTGTCAGTGTCTCACGACCCTCATGGGGAAGAATTTCTTCCTAACATCCAACCTGCTCAGGGGAGACCTTTTTGCTCTCTACAAGTACCTGAAGGATGGTTGTAGCCAGGTGGGGGTTGGTCTCTTCTCCCAGGCAACCAGCACCAGAACAAGAGGACACAGTCTCAAGGTGTGCCAGGGGAAGTTTAGGCTGGATGATAGGAAGAAGTTCTTCCCAGAAAGAGTGTTTGCCCTTTGGAATAGACTGGCTGTGGAGGTGGTGGAGTTGCCACCACTGGAGGCATTTAGGAGGAGACTTGATAGGGTGCTTGGTGCCATGGTTTATTTGATTAGATGGTGCTGGATGATAGGTTGGACACAATGATCTCGAAGGTATGTTCCAACCCTGTCTATTCTATTGTATTCATTCTATTCTATTCTATTCTATTCTATTCTATTCTATTCTATTCTATTCTATTCTATTCTATTCTATCCTATCCTATCCTATCCTACCCTACCCTACCCTATCCTATCCTATCCTACTTCTATTCTATTCTATTCTATTCTATTCTATTCTATTCTATTCTATCCTATCCTATCCTATCCTATCCTACCCTACCCTACCCTATCCTATCCTATCCTACTTCTATTCTATTCTATTCTATTCTATTCTATTCTATTCTATTCTATTCTATTCTATTCTATTCTATTCTATTCTATTCTATTCTATTCTATTCTATTCTATATTTCTACCTTCAATCTGGTGTTTAATTGCTTAATATGAATGGCTAGGAAGGATCACCAGAGTGTATAGTAATGTTGATAAGAAATTGCACACCTGTGGGAATCCTGCCTGCAATCACAAACTTATCTCTGCTGTATTGTCTCTCCCTTTATGTTGTTTGGGGTATTTCCATTAAACCTTAAAATAGATTGCAACCTCACCCAGCAGCCTTTGTCTTCTGGTGTCTGCAGTCTAGAATAGCAGGGCACCTGTCCTTGGGTAGGACTTCTTGGTAGTACTGCTGTGTAATTATTGTCAAATAGTTTTCAATGTGCTATACTAAATAGGATTTTAAAATAATTGACTCTAATAATGGCATTTATAGGTGCAACATTTTTTTTAGCAGTAAAAAATTGTGTTTCTACAGGTAAAATGGGCAGCTGCCTTCGCTGTTCATTATATACTCTGACTTGTTCCATTTGGATGAGTTATTTTTGAAATCCTAATAGGTTCACCACCTACAGATTGCTTACTTTTGCAGTATGTCATAGCCCTTTCCATTTCCAATAGCTTGCCAGCAGCCCCTGCAGCAGATTTCTTGTGCTGTCCCTAGCCCCCACTCAATAGCCTGAACTCCTCTAGGGAAGAAAAAAGGAGGAGTTCTCCAAGTGGGTTGTAATGTGACCCAGAAAATATACAATGCCAGCCTTCCCAAGTAGGGCAGGCTCAGATGAATGTGGGTCCTAACCCATGTTTTAGTGGGGACAGTGATTAACAAGTGCATGGGCTTTACACCCTCCACTTGCACAGCAGCTCTCAATAGCTTTATAAGAGCTGGTTTAGGTGATGGACAGCAGACAAATTACTGGTCTAAAGCCACTGTAAATACTTGAGTATGACCTTGATGGTCTTCTTTTATGGTTTAAAGAATAAAAGAGTAGGTAGTTTCTGCCAGGAATTAAGCACCACATTTTTAATGAGCCCCACATTATTTATTTATCTATTTATTAATTAAGTTATAAATAGTGGAAATCTAATTGGTAGGAATAATGACAGAGAGACTTTTTACCAAGGCCTGTAGTAAGAGGGCAAGGGACAATAGTTTCAAACAGAAAAGTGTTAGATGAACATGAGCCAGCAGTGTGCCCAGGTGTCAAATAAGGCCAATGGCATCCTGGCCTGCATCAGGAACAGTGTGGCCAGCAGGAGCAGGGAAGTCATTGTGCCCCTGGACTCAGCACTGGTTAGGCCACACCTTGAGTCCTGTGTCTAGTTCTGGGCCCCTCAGTTCAGGAAAGATGTTGAGTTGCTGGCACGTGTCCAGAGAAGAGCAACAAAGATGGGGACGGGTTTGGAGCACAAGCACTGTGAGAAGAGGCTGAGGGAGCTGGGGTTGCTTAGCCTGGAGAAGAGGAGGCTCAGGGGAGACCTTCTTGCTGTCTTCTACTCCCTGAAGGGAGGTTGTAGCCAGGTGAGGGTTGGTCTCGTCTCACAGGCAACCAGCACCAGAACAAGAGGACACAGTCTCAAGCTGCACCAGGGGAAGTTTAGGCTGGATGTTAGGAAGAAGTTCTTCATAGAAAGAGTGATTGGCCATTGGAATGTGCTGCCCAGGGAGGTGGTGGAGTCACCATCCCTGGAGGGGTTCAAGAGGGGATTGGCTGTGTCACTTGAAGCCATGGTTTAGTTAGTCCTGAGGTGTTGGGTGATAGGTTGGATTTGGTGATCTCTGAGATCTTTTCCAACCTTATTGATTCTATGATTCTATGGGAGAACAATGGAGGAGGCATTTAACAATCAATGCAGTACAGGAATAATGTTGCTTTTATCTGTTAGTACCTGACATATATCTGTGCACCTGTCCTTAACATCTGAGCACTATTTATGCTGGTGATGGGTATTTAGTAACTCTGAGGTCTTTTCCAGCCTTACTGATTCTATGATTCTGTGAATCTATTTGCTTGGGGCCTGGAATTTATTTTTGTTTTTTCTTGTGTTATTACTTGCTGGCTTAAATAAATAAATAAATAAATAAATGAGAAAATAAATGGATTTCATCCTCTTATTTGCCCATTGGACTCATCACTGCAGTTTCTTGAGGGTAAATTTTGTCATGGAATGGTGATTTCATGCTTTTCAGAACAATTTAATTTGATGAAACAATACTGTAACTGCTGCTAAGTCTTCCAGAGAGATTCTGTAGAATATTGACATTAACAGCAATAACTAATCCATGTCTGCATTTGAATAGTAGCCAACTGTATTTTGGATAATTCATTTGCACTGTTTTTAAATCAGTAAAAACGGTCTGAGATAAAAGTAGATTTGCCCTACCAAAGAGCAAACATTTTTTATTGGTAGTGAAATATTGTGACACTCTGTCTGAATGCTGATGTGACTTCCCAAACACCTTGAATCATGTTATGATGGGGAACAGGGGACTCTTTATCCGTGGGAGGTCTAGTCAAGAGAAGCCTGACATTACAGAATCACCAAGGTTGGAAGAGACCTCAAAGATCATCGAGTCCAGCCTGCCACCACAGGCCTCATGACTAAACCATGGCACCAAGTGCCACGTCCAATCCTCTCTTGAACACCTCCAGGGATGGTTACTCCACCACCACCCTGGGCAGCACATTCCAATGGCCAATCACTCTTTCTATGAAGAACTTCTTCCTAACATTCAGCCTAAAGCTCCCCTGGCACAGCTTGAGACTGTGCCCTCTTGTTCTGGGGCTGGTTGCCTGGGAGAAGAGACCAACCCCCACCTGGCTACAACCTCCCTTGAGGTAGTTGCAGAGAGCAATAAGGACTCCCCTGAGCCCCTTCTTCTCCAGGCTAAACAACCCCAGCTCCCTCAGCTTCTCCTCATAGGGCTTGTGCTCAAGACCTCTTCCCAGCCTCACTGCCCTTCTCTGGACACATTCAAGTGTCTCAATGTCCTTCTTAAGCTGAGGGGCCCAGAACTGGACACAGTGATACACAATTTCCTGTAATTTGGAGTTGAACCATATTGTTGTTGTAGGTGGGCAAGAAAGAAGTCCGTGATACCAAGCCTGAAATCATTTAATCAGGAATGTAAAGGAGTTATGTGCTTCAGTTACCAAATGTTGATAGAATTGGCTATGGTAGGTTGTTGGGTTTTAATTACAGCTGCTCCATAATGTTGTTGTGCTACCAGGGTCCAAGAAGGAAAATAGTATAGCATTTCAGTTTGCTGTGCCAAATGACCACTGCTACTGCCAAGCATAAATACTAGCAGGAGTGGCTCCTTCTATAGGGTGAAAACCTCATCCCTAAAGCAATGAGGGCCACACTTCCCTATATGTATTTATGTTTGGATAATTCATTTAAATAATGCTCCTAGTACATGCTTTATAGCCTCCTGCCTTTTGCTACACAAATTTCAGCTTATAGTGCAGACTGTGCAAGTCATTTGGCAAATGTAATTTCCATCCTTGCATACTAATCGATTTCTTCACAAACACCTGCTATCAGTTACGATAATAAAAATGCCATTCTAAATTGAAAAGGGGCCAAATGGAGCTTCCTAAGGAAATGACTTGAGTGTCTTTCAATGCCTTTAATGTAGTAATGTTCTTGTAGTGCCAACACTTTTTTGAGCATTTGCATTTCATGTAATTTTACTCTATTACATCATTTTCCCCTCTAAATCGTTCCTCATAACCATCGCTGTGAAGAAGCTCATGGTGAGATTGGAGAGGAGTTTCTGTGTTTCTCTGCTCATGGGACTAAGCTTAGCAACTTTAGGTAGGATAGGATAGGATAGGATAGGATAGGATAGGATAGGATAGGATAGAATAGAATAGAATAGAATAGAATAGAATAGAATAGAATAGAATAGAATAGAATAGAATAGAATAGAATAGAATAGAATAGACGAGGTTGGAAGAGACCTTCAAGATCATCGTGTCCAACCTATCAACCAATCCAACCTACCTAAACAACTAAACCATGGCACCAAGCACCCCATCAAGTCTCCTCCTAAACACCTCCAATGATGGTGAATCCACTGCCTCCCCAGACAGCCCATTCCAATGGGCAATCACTCTCTCTGTATAGAACTTCTTCCTAATATCCAGCCTAAACCTCCCCTGGCGCAGCCTGAGACTGTGTCCTCTTATTCTGGTATTGGTTGCCTGGGAGAAGAGACCAACCTCCGCCTGCCTACAACCTCCCTTCAGGTAGTTGTAGAGAGCAATAAGGTCACCCTTGAGTCTTCTCTTCTCCAGGCTAAGTAGCCTCAGCTCCCTCAGCCTCTCCTCATAGGACTTGTGTTAGTACTGCTCTTTGAGTAGCTTCCTTAGCAGAGCTCTTAGTTGGAGCATCTGGCCACTATGCTAGTATAAATACGGAAGGGCTGTATCAGTTCCTGGAATGTCACTGAGAAAACGTTGTAAAGTTGGTGGGTGCCTTGCCCTTGGACTGCATGCCAGTTTCTTCCTAAAATATCAGCCTAAATTTAGCAGCCAGATTACAAGTAGCGTTCCAACTACCTAGGATCACTTTATGGCCCCTTACTATCCCAGGAAATAACTTCCCAGCAATGGTCTTTGCCAGAACCTAATCATTTTCAGCTCTGCTGGATCTTGTCTCAGCTCCAAAATGTCTCACTGGCTTTCAGCTGTACACTCATCTCCCTTGACAATGTCCTTTGCAGGTTGCAGCCAGGAGGGGGTTGGTCTCTTCTCCCAGGCAACCAGCACCAGAACAAGAGGACACAGTCTCAAGCTGCACCAGGGGAGGTTTAGGCTTGATGTTAGGAAGAAAATCTTCCCAGAGTGATTGGCCATTGGAATGTGCTGCCTAGGGAGGTGGTGGAGTCACCATCCCTGGAGGGGTTCAAGAGGGCATTGGACGTGACATTTGACGCCATGGTTTAGTTAGTCCTGAGGTGTTGGGTGATAGGTTGGACTTGGTGATCTCTGAGGTATTTTCCAACCTTATTGATTCTATGATTCTATGGGAGAACAATGGAGGAGGCATTTAATAACCAATGCAGTACAGAAATAATGTTACTTTTCTGTGTTAATATCTGACATATTTCTGTGCACCTGTACTTGACATCTGAGCACTATTTATGCTGGTGATCAGTATTTAGCAACTGTCCATAAATAAAATTGTCTTATAGAGACTCAAGGCAATGAATCAAACCCACTATTGGAAACAAACCGCTATTGGACAGCTCAGGAGCTTGACATTTTGAAGAGGGCTGAAAAGTTGACCAAGGTATATCTTGGTCTTACCGTTCCAGAAAGCTTCCTGGAAGACACCATTAAAGAGCTGCTTCCCTAAATGCTTTAGAATGGAATGGAATGGAATGGAATGGAATGGAATGGAATGGAATGGAATGGAATGGAATGGAATGGAATGGAATGGAATAGAGTAGAGTAGAATAGAATAGAATAGAATAGAATAGAATAGAATAGAATAGAATAGAATAGAATAGAATAGAATAGAATAGAATAGAATAGAATAGAATAGAATAGAATAGAATTAACCAGGTTGGAAAAGACCTTTGAGATCATCAAGCCCCAGTCTCAGCATCACTCTTTCCTGGAAGATGCCATCATGAGTACACCAGTGTATCTTTACATTCAACATGAAACTGAGCCCACTACTCAAGGTGTATCTTGGTCTTATCCTTCCAGAAAGCTTCCTGGAGACACCATTAAAGAGCTGCTTCCCTAAATGCTTGTGAACTGTGTGGAGAGCTTGTGTGATTAGAACTTGTTTCCAGAATTCAGGTTTTGTGGTAGCAGTTATAAAAGTCAGGTGTTGAGAAACACAGTCTATACCTGGGCAGTTATAGAGCTCTGAGGTCTCTTCTGACCTTGTGGATTATCTGATTTATCAGGAAAGAGTCCATTTTACTGATTTCTTCACTTTTTCATTTTCTCTTAGCCCTAGCTGCCCAAGCGTATGCGCTAAAGGAAGAGAACGACAGTCTGCGATGGCAGCTGGATGCTTACAGGAACGAAGTGGAGCTCCTGAAGCAGGAGAAAGGACAGCTCTTTCGAACAGAAGAAAGCCTTACAAAGGACCAGCAGCTGCAGTTCCTGCAGCAGACAATGCAAGGCATGCAGCAGGTATTGCTATGGAAGAAAAGCATGGGTCTTTTTTGGTTTGGCCAAGTGGTACCATAATCCTGTGTGGTACTCAAGATTATTAGCCATGAAGGTCCAGGTTTCTTCACTTTTCATCACATCTGCAGATTTTAGATGGGGGAAACAGCAAACTCCTGGCCACAGCAAACTCCTGGCCACAGCAAACTCTTGACCTAGCGGGCAGCTCATGGCTTGAACAGCAGCACTCTGAGCTGGGTTAGGAACTGGCTGGAGGGTTGAGCCCAGAGAGTGGTGGTGAATGGTGCCACATCCAGCTGGCAGCCAGGCACTAGTGGTGTACCCCAGGGATCAGTGCAAGGCCCCATGCTCTATAATATCTCTTTTGATGATCTGGACGAGGGAATTGAGTCCATCATTAGTAAATTTGTACATGACACCAAGCTGGCGGCAGGTGTTGATCTGTGAGAGGGTAAGAGAGCACTGTTTGACCTTGAAAGGCTGGGCAGAAGGGCAGAGCCCAAGGGCATGAGATTGAACACATCTAAGTGCAGGGTTCTACACACTGGCCAAAACAACCCCATGCAGTGCTACAGGCTGGCATCAGAGTGGCTGGAGAGTGGTCGGGCAGAAAGGGACCTGGGGATACTGGTTGATAGAAGGCTGAACATGAGCCAGCAGTGTGCCCAGGTGGCCAAGAAGGCCAGTGGCATCCTGGCCTGCATCAGGAACAGTGTGGCCAGCAGGAGCAGGGAGGTCATTGTGCCGCTGGACTCAGCACTGGTTAAGCCACACCTTGAGTCCTGTGTCCAGTTCTGGGCCTCTCAGTTTAGGAAAGATGTTGAGTTGCTGGAAGGTGTCCAGAGAAGGGCAAGAAAGCTGGGGAGGGGTTTGGAGCACAAGCCCTATGAGGAGAGACTGAGGGAGCTGGGGTTGTTCAGCCTGGAGGAGAGGAGGCTCAGGGGAGATGGTCTTGCTCTCTACAAATACCTGAAGGGAGGTCGCAGCCAAGTGGGGCTTGGTCTCTTCTCCCAGGTAACCAGCGCCAGAACGAGAGGACACAGTCTCAAGCTGCACCAGGGGAAGTTTAGGCTCAAGATGAGGAGAAAGTTCTTCAAAGAAAGAGTGATTGGCTATTGAAATGGGCTGCCCAGGGGGGTGGTGGAGTCAACATTCCTAGAGGTGTTCAAGAGGGGACTGGACGTGGCACTAGGTGCCATGGTTTAGTTGATTAGATGGTGTTGGGTGATGGGGTGGACTTGATGATCTCAAAGGTCTCTTCCAACCTGGCAAACTCCTTATGCATGTTTGATTTAGGAGCAAACCACTCAGGTGCATCCCTTATGGCTCTCCTCACTTAATCCAGTTGGCCCTAGTTCTGCAACCTTCAGGAAAGTTTGCCCAATGTATCATAGTCATTGCTGTGCAGTGCTTTTATTTGCATTTGGATGCATCTCCACTTCTTGCTGTCATTATTTTTCTTCTGACTCTTGTTTAAGGATGACTGAGGCATGCATGAGTTTGTCCAGATTACCCTCATGCTAACTTGCAAGTGAATAGAAACTTCAATGCTATCTCCTAAGGTTTTGTCATTTATGCTGACCCATGGATTCAACCTTTTCATTCACGCAATTTTTAAGTGATTTAGTGCAGCAACAATGCTTTTTTGTTTCGCATTAGTCAGGCAGAAACTGCAGTGTGTCTCTGCAGGGAGGGTTTAGTTTAGCTTATCCATTCTCCTTTATTTGTCAGTGCACTCCTGATGTTGTGTGGGGCAGGTCTTGTCAAGCACATCCAGACTGCTCCCATTACTTCATCTGACACATCTAACACACAAGCAGCCCTCATTTCACACACATGTATAGTTTAATTTCTGAGCAGGAAACTGCATTCTGATGCTACATAACAGAGCCAAGGACAGTGGCTCATCATCACACTGGAATCAGTCCCCATTTAGAATAGAATAGAATAGAATAGAATAGAATAGAATAGAATAGAATAGAATAGAATAGGAGTAGAATGGAATGGAATGGAATGGAATGGAATGGAATGGAATGGAATGGAATGGAATGGAATAGAATAGAATAGAATAGAATAGAATAGAATAGAATAGAATAGAATAGAATAGAATAGAATAGAATAGAATAGAATAGACCAGGTTGGAAGAGACCTTTGAGATCACTGAGTCCAACCCATCATCCAATACCATCTAGTCAACTAGACCATGGCACCAAGCCTCCTCCTAAACACCTACAGTGATGGCGACTCCACCACCTCACTGGGCAGCCCGTTTTATGGCAAATCACTCTCTCTATGAAGAACTTCTTCCAACATCCAGCCTAAACCTCCCCTGGCACAGCTTGAGACTGCATCCTCTGGTTCTGGTGCTGGTTGCCTGGGAGAAGAGACCAACCTCCACCTGACTACAGCCTCCTTCAGGTAGTTGTAGAGAGCAGGAAGGTCTCCCCTGAGCCTCCTCTTCTCCAGGCTAAGCAACCCCAGCTCCCTCAGCCTCTCCTCATTTAGAAAGGAGCTTTTTGAGGTGTCAGCACAGGGGTTACTTTTGCCTCCATCATCTGTGTCCTGAAGCAAAACATACATTTCTCTGTTACTCACGGTTATTAGATTCCAGGAGGGGACAAGGTGTACTTGCTTTAGGATTCTGCTAAGCTGCTGCTTTTTTTAGGACAAAAACCAGGGGCTCTTGGTTGGATTAGGAGCTGCATTGCTGTCACAGCATCCATCAAATCCAACGAGTCTTCAAATCCCACCTAACACCAAAAAACAGCCAAAGAAAAGCCTACCTATGTGTTTATACAAACACAAACCCCTTCAATACTTGCAGTTTTACCATGTTATGATGATTTATGGTACAGTGGAGAAATTCAGAACAAAAAGAAATGAAAATTGAGAAATGGAAACCAAGTCATTCACCATTAAGGACTAAAATCTTTCCTGAATTTAGGAATAAAGTCATTACCTGGGGTCTGGGTGAAGGATATTCATGTCTGGGGAATATGAATGTGTAAGAGGACACAGCCTCAAGCTGCCCCAGGGGTGGTTTAGGCTGGATGTTAGGAAGAAGTTCTTCCCAGAAAGAGTGATTGGCCATTGGAATGTGCTGCCCAGGGAGGTGGTGGAGTCACCATCAATGGAGGTGTTTAGGAAGAGGCTGGATGGGATGCTTGGTGCCATGGATCAGATAGTGTTGGATGATAGGTTGGACTTGATGATCTCAAAAACCTTTTCTAAGCTGGGTAATTCTATTCTATTCTATTCTATTCTATTCTATTCTATTCTATTCTATTCTATTCTATTCTATTCTATTCTATTCTATTCTATTCTATCCTATCCTATCCTATCCTATCCTATCCTATTCAATCCTGTTCTATTCTATCCTATCCTATCCTATCCTATCCTATCCTATCCTATCCTATCCTATCCTATCCTATCCTCCAAACAAATGTTGAAACCACAAGTCAGTAACAGGGAGGGACTTATCTCCCAGTTCTGCTTGCAATGGACACATTGCTCCCTATTCCTCTGAGAGCTTCTGTGTTCGTGACAATTTTGCTGTGAGGTTCTGCATTTCCTAGTTTGCCGTCTCAGGGTCAGACCTACTAACTCCCACTGTGATATAATTAGAGATGGCCCAAGGAGCGGGAGCAGACATTGCAGATAATCCAGTCTGACAATACGCTGAGGAGGGCAGCACCATGGAAGCTCAGGAGGCAGAGTGCAGAATATTTGGTGGGAAATGATCAGCCTGTTAAGGGGCTGGATGATAGCTTTGGATTTCAATGTTTAGCCATCATCATGACGCCCCATAACCCTTGTGATTTTCACACAGTTCATGCATGAATATTTAGCAACAAACCTCTGGTTTAGATAGACTCTGTTTTATCTCAGCTTGGTTTTGTAAATGTTGAGAGATGAAAACCTTAGCTGAAACCCGTCAGGAGAGCAGGTGCTCAGCATCTATGGAAATCACAATCTCTATGAAATATTAAACACATAGCCAGGGCTTCAGTAGTTATAATTTAACAAGAAGACCTGTATTCCCTTTTATCCTTTTGTATATATTAAAATGAATTTCAGACCAGCTAAACTGAATGCCATGGAAATCCTGAACCCTACACATATGTCAGCATTAAAAAATAATATATACTCTCCCTCCTTCTTTCCTCTTCAATCTCCTCAGCTTTTTTATACACCTCTTCTTCTTCTTCTCACTTTGAAATCTAGGGAGTAAGTGATTTGAGCTGCAGCCTGAAAGGCAGATCTGCCTGAGAAAAAGTGGGTGCATTTTTCACTATCAAGAAATATTTTTGTAAACACAGTTGGTGTGAAACAATAGCAAACAACACAACACCAATGTATTTTTAATGTACTTCATGGAAGGAGTGATTGGCCGTTGGCATGGGCTGCCCAGGGAGGTGGTGGAGTCGCCATCACTGCAGGTGATCAGGAGGAGACTGGATGGGGTGCTTGGTGCCATGGTTTAGTTGATTAGATGGTGTTGGGTGATAGGTTGGACTCGATGATCTCAAAGGTCTCTTCCTACCTGGTTAATCCTATTCTATTCTATTCTATTCTATTCTATTCTATTCTATTCTATTCTATTCTATTCTATTCTATTCTATTCTATTCCATTCCATTCCATTCCATTCCATTCTACTCTACTCTATTCTATTCTACTCTACTCTACTCTACTCTACCCTACCCTATCCTATCCTATCCTATCCTATCCTATCCTATCCTATCCTATCCTATCCTATCCTATCTTATCCTATCCTATCTTGCCCTATCCTATCCTATTCCACTTCCACCATCAGGACTCTTTTCAGAATTCTTTGTCACATGTACAGGCCTAATGAAGTGAATGTTTATTTCCTATTCCATCACTCCTCCTTATCCAGAGTAGCATTAGCAAAATCACTCACACAGAATCATAGAATCATAGAATCAACAAGGTTGGAAAAGACCTCAAAGATCATCAAGTCCAAGCTGTCACCCAAGACATGTTTACTTATGAAATGTACCTTATGGGCAGTGTTTTCAACCTGCTTATTTAGTATGCCTAAAAAAAACCTCTTGTGGACTAATGCCATTGAACTTATGAGGTTTTTAGATAACTCCTTTCATAAAACTGTGCCACAGTTTAATTTCATACCCACTGTGAGACCTCAAACAAATGGAAATAATGTCTTGTATCCATGGTAACAAATGAGATACATTTTACCTGATTTTTAGATGGGAATTGAATTAACTTGTCTCTTCTGCATAGGTGGCATAGCCTTCAATTTATTTCTATATGAGAACACACATACCAAGCAGATCACTTCCCACATGGCTCTGTTTTTCCAGCAGTGTTTGGTATTCACTAACAAAGTCAGTGATCACAAGGAAGGATGTTTTAGTTGTAACTATTTTTGCAGCATTCACACACAGCTGTAAGTATTTTTTATATCTTGTCTCTCTCTCTGAAATGTTTTACCAGATACATGACTATAGGTAATGAGGAAAATACCACCTAGCAGTGTTGCTGAAGTACTTCCCGTTGTAGGAATCAGCCTATAGAATGGAATGGAATGGAATGGAATGGAATGGAATGGAATGGAATGGAATGGAATGGAATGGAATGGAATGGAATGGAATGGAATAGAATAGAATAGAATAGAATAGAATAGAATAGAATAGAATAGGATAGAATAGAATAGAAAAGAAAAGAAAGAATTAACCAGGTTGGAAAAGACCTTCGAGATCATTGAGTCCAACCTATCACCCAACAACATCTAATCAACTAAACGATGTAACCAAGTGCCCCATCCAGTCTCTTCCTAAACACTTCCAGTGATGGTGACTACACCACCTCCCTGGGCAGCACATTCCAATGGCCAATCGCTCTTTCTGGGAAGAACTTCTTCCTAACATCCAGCCTAAACCTCCCCTGGTGCAGCTTGAGACCGTGTCCTCTTGTTCTGGTGCTGGTTGCCTGGGAGAAGAGACCAACACCCACCTGGCTACAACCTCCCTACAGGGAGTTTTAGACAGCAAGAAGGTCTCCTCTGAGCCTCCTCTTCTGCAGACTAAGCAACCCCAGCTCCCTCAGCCTCTCATCACAGGGCTGTGCTCCAAACCCCTCCCCAGCTTTGTTGCCCTTCTCTGGACACCTTCCAGCAACTCAACATCTTTCCTAAACTGAGGGGTCCAAAACTGGACACAGTAACCATGGTGTGGCCTAAGCAGTGCTGAGTACAGGGGCACAATGTCCTCCCTGCTCCTGCTGTCCACTCTGTTACTGACACAGGCCAGGATGCCATTGGCTCTCTTGTCCACTTGGGCACACTGCTGGCTCCTGTTCAGCCAGCTGTCAATCAGTACCCCCAGGTCCCTTTCTGCCTGGCCACTCTCAGCCACTCTGACCCCAGCCTGTATGTGGGTATATCCCTTCTCCAAAGCTTCAACATTTCAGTCAATGTGTTCCAAGTGGAGCAGGAAGCACAATTCTTCTGGGAAAAGAAAAAAATAAAGAACTCTTATCAAAATGTTATAGCCATCCCATGAACACAAGCATGAAAGCTATGCTTTTCATGTTTCTTGTCCACCAAAGAAAATTCATGAGGAAATGCGCTTGCCACCCTCGCACTTTGAAACAAAGGCTCAGGAATTGACAGTGAGTCGCTCCTGAATTAATTATGTGGTTCCCAGATCCTGTATAAAATCTGCCTGCAACTGTTAATGTTTCAAGCCTTTGAAAAATGTCAGTTTGCCACATAGGAGATGGCACTCATTAGCATACATCCAAGTAAACTTTAAGAGTTTTTACTCATCCTCCAGGATTGTTCGTGAATCACTTCCACAGCGCAGCCATCACTGCAATAGTTCAGTGCTCAGATTAGTCTGCAAGATGACTGGAAACTGGTCAACATGATGCCCATCCACAAGAAGGGCTGGACAGAAGAACCTCCAAACTCCAGGCCTGTCAGCCTGACCTCAGTGCCAGGAAAGATTATGGAGCAGATCACCTTGGGGGCAATCACAGTGCACCTGAAGGATGGCCAAGAGATAAGCCCAGCCAACATGGATTTAGGAAGGGCAAGTCCTGCCTCACCAACCTGATCTCCTTCTATGATCAGAGGACCACCTGGTGGATGTGGGGAAGGCTGTGGATATAGTCTACCTGGACTTCATCAAGGCCTTGGACACCGTCCCCCACAGCAAACTCCTGGCCAAGCTGTCAGCCCCTGGCTTGGACAGCAGCACTCTGAGCTGGGTTAAGAACTGGCTGGAGGCTGAGCCCAGAGAGTGGTGGTGAATGGTGCCACATCCAGCTGGCAGCCAGGCACTACTGGTGTCCCCCAGGGATCAGTGCTGGGCCCCATCCTGTTCAATTTCTTCACTGATGATCTGGATGAATGGATTGAGTCCACAATTAGTAAGTTTGCAGATGACACCCAGCTGGGGACAGGAGTCAATCTTTTAGAGGGTAGGAGAGCTTGACAGAGGGACCTTGACAGGCTGGAAAGAAGGTCAGAGTCCAACAGGATGGCATTTAACAAGTCCAAGTGCTGGATGCTGCACTTTGGTCACAACAATCCCATGCAGTGCTGCAGGCTGGGGTCAGAATAGTTGAAGAGCAGCCAGGCAGAAAGGGACCTGGGGGTATGGGTTATTGTTCAGCTGAACATGAGCCAGCAGTGTGCCCAGGTGGCCAAGAAGGTCAGTGGCATCCTGGCCTACATCAGAAATAGTGTGGCCAGCAGGAGCAGGGAGGTCTTTGTGCCCCTGGACTCAGCACTGGTTAGGCCACACCTTGAGTCCTGTGTCCAGTTCTGGTCCCCTCAATTTAAGAAGGATATTGATGCACCTGAACATGGCTTTCTTCACCCCAGCCTGTAGCACTGCATGGGTTGTTGTGGCCAATGTGTAGAACCCGGCACTTGGATGTGTTAGATCTCATGCCATTGGAGTTGTCTTTCTGCAAGCAAAGATGGCATTGATCAGCTGTTTCCTCTGCTGTTCTATATGGAAAATAGGGGGTTTTCTCATAGAAGTAATGGAAGAACCAACTATTCCTGTGGTCTTTCAGTGGGAGCAGGGAAGAATAGTACATTCAGGAGGTAGCAACAGATATCAGGATAAGACATACTGAGAGTTTTTTGTCCCACGTCACTCTTCTAACCAACCTATCACCTATTAAATCCCAATAATCCTGGCATTTAGGTCTGCAACTCTCACATCCTTCACAGATGCTGCTAACTGTCAAAGCCATTTCTTTCTGTCACAGGCTTTCTGAAATGTCAGAAGTCACAGACACATATGCTGTTGGCTTAAAACTGCTGACTGGTGACATGAGAGTACTGTCACCATTATAAGACCATTTACCTTTGAACACACAGGTTCTAGTAGCAGTTTAGCACTGAAATTAACATCACTGTTGAATAGATGGAGCATATAATGACTCTATTTATTAATATAGCCTAAATACAGAGGAGATTTGTAGTCCTTTTTTTAATCCACCTACCTTTGGCTCACCAAACATCTATTCAGTGTATAACCCAACCAGTAGTGCACTTATGCACAACTGTAAACTGGTTCTTCTCCAAATGCAGTATTAAAAAGAAGAGTACATAAAGGAGATAAAAAAAGATTGCCCTTCTTATTTGTGTTTCACCTGCTGAATAAATAGATCAGAGTAATTAAGTTGGAAATGGTTTTTATTACTACTCTTGCAGTAGAAATTGCAAGTAGATCTTTCTATTTTCCTATAAAAGTGGCACTGTGATAGTAATGGCAATATTGATCACCACTGAGACTCTTAAATGTGTCCAGAGAAGGGCAACAAAGCTGGGAAGAGGCCTTGAGCACAAGCCCTATGAGGAGAGGCTGCGGGAGGTGGGGTTGTTTAGCCTGGAGAAGAGGAGGTTCAGGGGAGACCTTCTTGCTGTGTACAACTACCTGAAGGGAGTTTGTAGGCAGGTGGGGGTTGGTCTCTTCTCCCAGGCAATCAGCACCAGAACAAGAGGACACAGTCTCAAGCTGCGCCACGGGAAGTTGAGGCTTGAGGTGAGGAGAAAGTTCTTCCCAGAAAGAGTGATTGGCCATTGGAATGTGCTGCCCAGGGAGGTGGTGGAGTCACCATCCCCGGACGTGTTCAAAGAGGGATTGGATGTGGCACTTGATGCCGTGCTTTAGTTAGTCATGAGGCGTTGGGTGACAGTTTGGACTTGGTGATCTTTGAGGCCTTTTTACAACCTTATTGATTCTATGATAATATGATAAGGAATGGATACAGGAAAAGTGTGAGGGACTGGACCCAATGTCCAGATATTCACTTCCAGGCCTGTCTCTTCCTCTCTGACTATATGGTTAATTGGGAGCTGGTTAAGAAATATGTCTCTCCCAGGACAGAGAGAAAAGTTCCCATAAGTATTATCTTTGTCCCTCTGTGCTTTCCAGGGCTCTGTACAGTACTGTTCTCATTCAAATTTCCAGAAAATACTTAGTCTTTCTGATGATATTAAAAACAAAAAGAGCAGCTGGCAATTAAGTGCAAATTATTTACCAGATCTCAGACAAGCCAAATGGGTTCTCCTCTGTGTTTAACAACCTTCCCTTATTGAAAGCAGTGTTTAATTTCCCACTTCTGCCAGCACCGCTTCAACAAGATTAAGGGAAGAGTAAATAAGGGCCCAGAGATGCTTTAAGCATCACATTCTTGATAGTTGTTCTAGTGGTAAGATGGTGGAGGGTAGCATATCTTTGCCTGCTACCAGGAATAAAGCTAAACTGAGACTGACAGCAAGAATAAACACTTCTGAGAGACATAATCAAGTGTAAACATTTTATTTATTAGGAAGAAGATCTTCATAGAGAGAGTGATTTGCCATTGGAATGTGCTGCCCAGGGAGGTGGTAGAGTCACCATCACTGGAGGTGTTTAGGAAGAGATTGGATGGGGTGCTCGGTGCTATGGTTTAGTTGATTAGATGGTGTTGGATGATGGGTTGGACTTAATGATCTCAAAAGTCTCTTCCAACCTTGTCATTTCCATTCCATTCCATTCCATTCCATTCCATTCCATTCCATTCCATTCCATTCTATTCTATTATATTTCATATATGAAAGAAATCAGCTAAAATCTGTATCCGGCCTGTATCAGGAGTAGTGTGGCCAGCAGGAGCAGGGAAGTCATTCTGCCCCTGTACTCAGCACTGGTTAGGCCACAGCTTGGTTACTGTGCCCAGTTCTGTGCTCCTCAGTTTAGGAAAGATGTTGAGTTGCTGGAACGTGTCCAGAGAAGGGCAACAAAGCTGAGGAGGGGTTTGGAGCACAAGCCCTGTGAGGAGAGGCTGAGGGAGCTGGGGTTGTTCAGCCTGGAGGAGAGGAGGCTCAGGGGAGGTGGTCTTGCTCTCTACAACTCCCTGAAGGGAGGTTGCAGCCAGGTGAGGGTTGGTCTCTTCTCCCAGGCAACCAGCACCAGAACAAGAGGACACAGTTTCCAGCTTCACCAGGGGAAGTTTAGGCTCAAGATGAGGAGAAAGTTCTTCATAGAAAGAGTGATTGGCCATTGGAATGTGCTGCCCAGGGAGGTGGTGGAGTCACCATTCCTAGAGGTGTTCAAGAGGGGATTGGACATGGCACTTGGTTTAGTTGATTAGATGGTGTTGGGTGATAGGTTGGACTTGATGATCTTGAAGGTCTTTTCCAACCTGGTTAATTCTATTTTATTCTATTTTATTGTAGTGTATCCTATTCTATTCTATACTATTCTATGCATTAACGTGCTTGTGTACTCTAGTGGTGGTGAAGAACAGATCTCCTAAGTTTTGCAGTCCAATGATATTACATTAATTCCCTAAAGGATCCTAAATACCGACATTGGTTTGGTGATTACATAGTTTCCAAACATGGTGGATGCTGTCATTGCTTTACTTTCACTGCTAGGAATTGTGTTTCAATGGGAATTACACTGGGTAAGTGTATTCCCTTCGCTAATCTCATTCTTCTAGTTAAAATGTGTCATGCTTTTTTATTCTCCTTCAAACCCAGACAAATATCTCTCCTTGAACAGGAAATCAACATTTTGAAAATGCAGTTGCTTTGTTGAGAAAGAGTATGCTGTATCATGATCATTTGCAGTGGGGTGAAAGAGGAGGTGGGATCATACAGCTCGATTGCCAGTGTGTGGTGAAGACATTTCCACAATGGACAGGTGCATGTGAAAGGATGGATGAGATGAGGTTGCTGTGAATGGATGATCATGCCATGAATGGATGATCATGCCATCTTTTGACTGCATCATACCAGATGCCAACTGGTTGCCTTGTAGGATAGACACAAAGACAGAAGGAACATGACACTCATTTGTGATGGGCCTTCTTCCTTTGATCAAGATCAGAGCACACTGTAAGCCCACCTGTCTTCTCACCTGTTACCAGTAAAGTCAAGTGCTATGTGATATGCCAACCACCACAATTAGTAAAGGTAGAAGGGAGTTTTATTGCTGAGGTATAATGGGCTTTACAGAATCACAGAACCACCAAGGTTGGAAGAGACCTCAAAGATCATCAAGTCCAACCTGTCACCACAGACCTCATGACTAAACCATAGCACCAAGTGCCATGTTCAATCTCCTCTTGAACACCTCCAGGGATGGTGATTCCACCACCTCCCTGGGCAGCACATTCCAATAGCTAATAACTCTCTCAGTGAAGAACTTTCTCCTCACTTTGAGCCTAAACTTCCCCTGGTGCAGCTTTAGGCAGATTTCTCCCTCCACTGGACACCATCATAATCAAATCCCTTTTGTAATCCGCTATGAAAGCCAGATTCAAGAGAGAGATTCCTGATACTAACACTAAGCATCTATTAGTAAACTGGGAAAATTTCACTTCTGAGAAGAGTGTTCCTAAGGACATGGGTCTCATTTGCTACTTTAGAAGTCTACAGCTCACTGAAGAGAACTTCTTTCTTGAGGAGTCAGAGATATACTTAAAAATTGCTTGGCAAAGGAAAGCTGAAAACTGCCTTCTGAGACATTCGTTGCACCATTCATATTCACTTTCATCTGCTGTTCAACCCCTAACATTGCCCCTTCCCTCTAGTTGGTGTAGGTGAATTACCACACTCACAGAAACAAGAGAAATTGAGAGCTAATTATCTGATAGTTATTAGGTATTCTCTGGATTCATAGTGGTGGTCACCATCATTGGAGGTGTTTAGGAGGAGACTTGATAGGGTGCTTGGTTGCATGGTTTAGTTGATTAGGTGGGTTGGATAATAGGTTGGACATGATGATCTTGAAGGTCTCTTCCAACCTGACCTATTCTATTCTATTCTATTCTATTCTATTCTATTCTATTCTATTGAACATGTCAGAAGGTACATCTGGAGTTTACATACAGCACCCCTCTGCTCAAAGCAGAGGCAGCTCTGGAGTTTTCTCAGTTTTGTTCAGGATCTTGTCTAGCTGTGTTCTCAATATGTCCAAGGATGGAGAATCTACAACTTCTCTGAGCCAGTGGTTGGCCACTGTTGAATAGTTTCCTTATATGTACTATAAATGTTCCTTGCTGAATATGTATCTATTCAGTCTCATCCTGACTTCATCTTCTCTGCAACCCTCCTTCAAGTAATTTCAATGTGTCTGTGTCCATCTGTCTGTTTTCTCATTTGACTTATTTCTTGGGTTCAGTCCTTTTACTCTGAGTGCTGTAAAGCTGTAAGACCTCTACAGTTTAATGGGAGGGGGAGGGGAGTATGGTGAACACCTCCCTAAGGAAGCAGCTGGACAGAATTCTTCAGCAGTGTTCCTGATGCACACCCACCCATCAAGTGTGTGTCTAGCTCTGACCCCCCTCTGAGGTGCCTAACCTCTGGAGATACATTCAGCATGGTCTTTTACTCACCTTGAGTCCTGTGTTCAGTTCTGGGCCCCTCAGTTCAGGAAAAAAGTTGAGTAGCTGGAATATGTCCAGAGAAGGGTAACAAAGCTGGGGAGGGGTTTGGAGCACAAGCCCTATGAAGAGAGGCTGAGGGAGCTGGGGTTGATTAGCCTGGAGAAAAGGAGACTCAGGGGTGACCTTCTTGCTGTCTACAACTACCTGAAGGGGGTTGTAGACAGGCAGAGGTTGGTCTCTTCTCCCAGGCAACCAGCACCAGAACAAGAGGACACAGTCTCAAGCTGCACCAGGGGAGGTTTAGGCTGGATGTTAGGAAGAAATTCTTCATAGAGAGAATGATTGCCTATTGGAATCGGCTGCCTGTAGAGGCGGTGGAGTTGCCATCACTGGAGGTATTTAGGAGGAGACTTGATGTGGTGCTTCATTGATTAGATGGTGTTGGATGATGGGTTGGACATGATGATCTTGAAAGTCTCTTCCAACCTGGTTTATTCTATCCTATCCTATCCTATCCTATCCTATCCTATCCTATCCTATCCTATCCTATCCTATCCTATCCTATCCTATCCTATCCTATCCTATTCCATTCCATTCCATTCTTTTCTAAAACTCATTTTGCATCTGGATGCCCAACAAGCAGGAGCTGTGCTGTTGATCCATATGCAGCTGATCCAGTACCAGCCCCAGGCAGGGATGTCAGGGCTTAGACTCTCCTCATTGCAGTCTCCCTGATCCATCCAAATGGTACCATCTGCCTAGTTCCTGTGAGAAGGGTGATCCCCGGGAGGTAGGAGGGATGAGAAACACTGAGCTACTACCCTGTATTTCTTTTCACTCCCTTAAAAGAATCCACAATCGTCCTCTTTGTTTCAGTAATGGCTCGTCATACATTAGAGTGGCATGTATGTTGCCCTTCCTGCTGCAACATGAACTTCCTTGAGGGCTCATTTCTAAAGCTTCTTTGACTCGTCTTTCACATTCTCCTGTTTCCTTGGTGATTTGTCTGGCCTCGTCAGCGTCTTGTTACTAATGCATATTTGCTCAGCTGGGAAGTCACTTTCTCATTATTCAAGCCTGCCATGTGCTGGCCATTTGTGATATGAAATCTTGTCTGTCTTAGAGAAAAGAAAGAGAGGAAAACACTCTTCCAGATGGTCCATGGAAGTACTGGGAGGGGGATTTGTATTTTTCTCTTGCAATTGGTTCTCTACCTGAGGCTTTTATTTTGATTCCTCCTTTCCTTCCCTTCTACCTAAGGAGGATTCTGAAAAGAAATATTTACCTTCCTTCTGCTCAGTATTTATGAGCAGCTTCTGAGAATCTTGAAACATTTAACTTTCCTTGCTGAATGGTGGTGTTTTACATTTGGCAACCTCTTAAGTTCTTGTTGGTTTTGCAGAACAAAGTTAGAAAACACACAGTAAGGTTTTACTTGGGGGAGGGGAAAATGAAAAGAGAATAAAACATCAGAAACCGGGAGCAAAAGTGAGGGTTTTGATTTTTAGATGAGGTGTGAAAGCCTTTCAATACCTATAATTTCATACTTTTTAGATCTCTGATTCTAGTGTAGTTGAGGGGACAGGTCTGCACTTTCATACAAGTGAGAATAGCTTCCTGGGGCTACTGTTCAGTGCACAAGCCTTAGTTTCACTGGGGCTACTGTTTAGTGGCCAAGCCTTAGTTTCACTGGGGCTGAAAAGAAGGTAGCATCCTGGGATGCATTAAGAAGAGTGTGTCCAGCAGATGGAGGGAGGTTCTCCTTCCCTTCTGCTCTGCCCTAGTGGGGCCCCACCTAGAATATTGCATCCAGTTCTGGGCTCCCCAGTTCAAGAGGGATGGGGACCTACTTGAGAGAGTCCAACAGAGGAATAGAAGGATGATTAAGGGACTGGAGCATGTGCCCTGTGGGGAGAGACTGAGAGCCCTGGGGCTTTTTAGTCCAGAGAGAAGACTGAGAGGGGATCTAATAAATAGAATAGAATAGAATAGAATAGAATAGAATAGAATAGAATAGAATAGAGTAGAGTAGAGTAGAGTAGAGTAGAGTAGAGTAGAATAGAATAGAATAGAATAGAATAGAATAGAATAGAATAGAATAGAATAGAATAGAATAGACCAGGTTGGAAGAGACCTTCAAGATCATCGCATCCAACCTATCATCCAACACGACCCAACCAACTAAACAATGCAACCAAGCACCCTATCAAGCCTCCTCCTGAACACCTCCAGTGATGGTGACTCCACCACCTCCTTGGGCAGCCCATTCCAATGGGGAACCACTCTCTCTGTGTAAAACTTCCTCCTAACCTCCAGCCTAAACCTCCCCTGGCGCAGCCTGAGACTGTGTCCTCTTGTTCTGGTACTGGTTGCCTGGGAGAAGAGACCAACCTCTGCCTGTCTACAACTCCCCTTCAGGTAGTTGTAGACAGCAATATATGTGTGTATATATATATGTGTGTATATATATATATATATATATATATATATATATATATATATATATATATATAAAATGTATATAAATGTATGAGGGCTAGGGATCAAAAAGGAAGGACAGCCCCTTCTCACTTGTGCCTTGTGATAGGACAAGAGGTAATGGATCTAAACTACAACACAGGAGATTCCACCTCAACATGAGGAAGAACTTCTTCATTGTAAGGGTCACAGAGCACTGGAACAGGCTTCCCAGAGAGGTTGTGGAATCTCCTCTGGAGACTTTTAAGACCCATCTGGATGTGTTCCTGTGAAACCTGCACTAGATTCTATGCTCCTGCTCTGTCAGGGGGTCCCTTTCAACCCTATCAACCTGTAATCCTATGTACCCTTGGTTGGGATGCAGCCTGCCTATTTGAGGCTCATAAATTTTTGCCTTCATTTTAGGCACCTAGTGAATCAGATCTCCCCATTTTTCCTGCATAAGGATATATTCCCTGTAGGTAGTAAGTGGTGTGTAGTATGCTGCCCTCAGGCATTGCATGGAAAGAAGAATTCAGTTTGCCTTTTTTGCTAGGTGTCTAAGATGGCTGTTCAACTAGGTTGGCTTGGTTAGGCTGTGTAAAACTATCCCTTTTTAACTGATACACTAACTGCAGAAGAGTTTGCCACAGGTCTTTTCTGAACAGTTTGCAGCTACTCTAGAAATGGAAGAGAGAGAATCTGTGCCTCCTTCTTGTGGCTGAAGAGGCCAGGCTTGCTGAAACTGCCTGCACAATCTGTGATCGAAATCAGCGTTCCCACCTCGGAGGCGTTCTTTTGCCTGCTCTTCCTTAGTTGCCTTGCTTTCAGGCCTGTGTAACCCTTTTCATATTTCATTTCCAGCATCTGAAGGGAAAGCCATAACCAAAATAGCAGGGGCAGGACTATTCAGCAGTATAAATGCTAAACTTGTGGCAAATGCCGGTTTTCCTTTTTCATTATTCTGTCAGCCTTACAGCTTCTTAAGTACAGCCTCAGGCCCTGTGGTCTCTTCTGATCTGCCTCCTTTTCTCTTTTTTTTAGCATGCTAAGTTGATGGTTTCATGCTGGAAACCATGTTCCTTTGTGAGATCCTTCTCTGTCCCGCTAGGCTCAGCGTGACCACGCTTCTAGAGATGTCCATAATTTATATTTAAATGTACACATGCAGCACTGCCTTTTGGGGAGCAATGAAGAGCTGTGGGCAGGGAGGAGGAGAGGAAAGAGGAGTATTTCATAGCTGCACAGTGGTACACAACAACAAGCTATTACTTTCCCTTTAGGGCTTCTCATATATTTCGAGGCACTGAGCGTTGTTCAGTTGTTAGCATTCTTGGCCACACTGGCACCGCATTGTACACAGTCTGAGTAATTCAGCTGGCTTCAATAATGCCATCTATATTTAATGTTTCAGGAGCTGCAAAGATTGGTTTAAGATGGTAATTTTCTGTCTGCACTTTTGAGATCTACGCAATAAGGGCGGTACTGAACTGTCTCTGAGAGAGACTCAGCATTGGAAGTGGCAATGCGTGGAGAAAACAAAATAAAACACATGCATCCTTTTCCCCCCACAGAAAGAAGTCAGCTACCCACTTTGGTACAGGGATTTGGTCCTCATCAATGAAGGAAGCTTGGCTTAGCACTGAAGAGTAATATTTACTGGTTTAGAATGGAATAGCATAGGATAGGATAGGATAGGATAGGATAGGATAGGATAGGATAGGATAGGATAGGATAGGATAGGATAGGATAGGGGATGGGTTGGGATGGGATGGGATAGGATAGGATAGGATAGGATAGGATAGGATAGGATAGGATAGGATAGGATAGGATAGGATAGGACAGAATTAACCAGGTTGGAAAAGACCTCTGAGATCATGGAGTCCAACCTATCACCCAACACTATCTAATCAACTAAACCGTGGCACCAAGAGCACCATCCAGTCTCGTCCTAAACATCTCCAGAGATGGTGACTCCACCACCTCCTTGGGCAGCAAATTCCAATGGGCAATCACTCTCTCTGTGAAGAACTTCTTCCTAACATCCAGCCTAAACCTCACTTGGTGCAGCTTAAGACTGTGTCCTCTTGTTCTGGTGCTGGTTGCCTGGGAGAAGAGACTAACCCCCACCTGCCTACAACCTCCCTTCAGGTAGTTGTAGACAGCGAGAAGGTCTCCCCTGAGCCTCCTCTTCTCCAGGCTAAGCAACCCCAGCTCCCTCAGCCTATCCTCATAAGGCTTGTGCTTCAAACCCCTTGTTCTATTGTTTTATACAAAGAAGCTAAAAAAGCATTGACTGATTTCTGGAGAGACAAGCTGCAGGTTGATTCTTTCTTATTTCCTGCTTCTCTGGAAATAGGCAGAAGAGGCTATCAGTGATGTCTACCAGTCTGATCTCTATTGACTACACGACTTCATCTCTCAGGGTCAACCTGGCAGCCATGGTGACAAACAATTTTGGTTGCAAATAGACCAGCTGAGCCTCCAGACTAGTGCTAGTGGAGGTTTCTCTCTCCAGGATCCTCAGAGCTGCAATGAGCACTTTGAGATGCCTTTTTTGTGTGGGAAGTGGTTGTTTTCAGATAGCTTTGAAAGGCTATAGGGAAGATATGCCTTTCACAGAATCACAGAATCACCAATGTTGGAAGAGACCTCAAAGATCATCAAGTCTAACCTGTCAACACAGACCTCATGACTAAATCATGGCACCAAGTGGCATGTCCAATCCCCTCTTGAACACCTCCAGGGATGGTGACTCCACCACCTCCCTGGGCAGCACATTCCAATGACTAACAACTCTCTCTGTGAAGAACTTTCTCCTCACTTTGAGCCTAAACTTCCCCTGGCCCAGCTTGAAACTGTGTCCTTTTGTTCTGGTGCTGGTCACCTGGGAGAAGAGACCAACCCCCACCTGGCTACAACCTCCCTTCAGGTAGTTGTAGAGAGCAAGAAGGTCTCCCCTGAGCCTCCTCTTCTGCAGGCTAAGCAACCCCAGCTCCCTCAGCCTCTCCTCACAGGGCTTGTGCTCAAGGCCTCTCCCTTGTTGTCCTTCTTTGGACACGTTCAAGTGTCTCAATGTCCTTCTTAAACTGACGGGCCGAGAACTGGACACAGGACTCAAGGTGTGGCCTAACCAGTGCTGAGTTCAGGGGCAGAATGACTTCCCTGCTCCTGCTGGCCACACTATTCTTGGTGTATGCCAGGATTAGAGAGAGCTGTTTTGTCTTTGTCTGTGATGGTTATGTAAGCATCTTGTAACTTCCCTTACGTGAAGAAAAGACCCTTGCATAACTTGCAAAGGACTCAGATACCCAAACAATTGCACCCTGAGGACCTCTGGAAGACAATAGAAGAGTGGGCCCAAGATATTTTCTATCTGTGTAACCAAGAAGCCACTCTTTTGCCTGAGGAAGCTGGACAACTGCTGTCTGAATGCCAGGGCTGGGCCACAAACTAGTGGACATCAGAGCTTAGTTAAGGGAAATTGCCACAGAGGTAAGATAAGATTGAAGGAAGGAACACTTTAATAGCTGTGCTGGCAGAAGCTGGAGACAAGCCAGCAGGATATAACAGGTAGGAAGAGGGGTAGAAAATGCTACATGAGTGGGTGGGCACAGGGAAAAGCTTTGGCAGGAAGGCTGGATGAGATGGCAGAATAGATGGAACCCTATCAGACAGCACAAGCAGTAAAACCAAGAGGAACAGGTATTTTTTTCCTTTTAATTGATGATGTTGTGTACTTGCAAGGAATCTGAAGGGCAAAAAAAAAGAGAAATATCTATGGGATCAATTTTTAATAAGCACATTTATGTGAAAGACAAAACAATCCTGAATAATTAAACATCACCAGCCTGGCATCATTCATTGCCATCCTCATGGAGAGACTGTCTATTTATAAGCAGGCATGACAGCAGATCCTGTTATGAAACTTGCCTCACTCCTGCCAGTACAAGATCCTCTTCCCCATTTGCTTCTAACTTTGTCAAACATCACGTGTCTGTGCTGAAAATTTTCAGGCTGTGCATCTGTCTTAGGCTGATATTTTTTTTTTTTTTTCCAGCCAAGTGTAGCCTTCATTTTCCAAAGTCAGACAAGAAGCCAAAATGTGCTGTTTGATAGCTGTGAGTCCTTCTTACAACTTCTTGGTGGCGTCATCAAACACACAGAAAAAGACAAAATCTCAGAACCTGAGGGGTGTAAAATTAGTAGGCTCTGCAGCTTGGAGAGATAAATATAGAATCATAGAATAGAATCATAGAATAGAATCATAGAATCATAGAATCAATAAGGTTAGAAAAGACCTCAGAGATCATCAAGTCCAACCTATCACCCAGCACCTCATGACTAACTAAACCATGGCACCAAGTGCCACATCCAATCCCCTCTTGAACACCTCCAGGGGCGGTGACTCCACCACCTCCTGGGGCAGCACATTCTAGTGGCCAATTACTCTTTCTGGGAAGAACTTTCTCCTCATCTCCAGCCTAATATCCTTACTGCAGCATAGACCAAATACGTAAAATAAATGGTTGCAGCAAGCTTTCACAGCATGCAGGAGTACACTTGCTGGCTGCTTGAGAAGTGAGAAAGTGAGTGACAACGAAGCACCAGTAACTGCAAAGTATTGGCATAAGTAATCAATTATCCTGGATATCAGAACACAGCTAAGAATGGCACTTGTTAAATACATTTGTAACTTCAGATGCTTATAGAATCAATAAAGTTGGAAAAGACCTCAGAGATCATCAAGTCCAACATGTCACCTAATACCTTATGACTACCCAAACCATGGCTTCCAGTGCCGCATCCATTCCACTCTCGAACACCTCCAGTGACAGTGACTCCACCACATCCCTGGGCATCACATTCCACTGGCAAACAATGTGGCAATGCCAGCGACGAGCAGTGTGAGCAATCTGGCAGTGTAGGCCTAGAGCCTGACAGGGTGGTAGGCCATGCTCATCATAAGTGCAGAGCCAGCTAGCAGTGTAGCAAAACAGTGCTGTGCCTGCAGCATTAACTAAAGGGTGACCTTGTTACTCTCTACAACTACCTGAAGGGAGGTTGTATACAGGCAGATGTTGGTCTCTTCTCCCAGGCAGTCAGTACCAGGACAAGAGGACACAGTCTCAGGCTGCGCCAGGGGAGGTTCAGGTTGGATGTTTGGAAGAAGTTCTATACAGAGAGAGTGATTGCCCATTGGAATTGGCTGCCTGGGGAGGTGGTGGAGTCGCCGTCATTGGAGGTGTTCAGGAGGAGACTTGATGGGGTGCTTGGTGCCATGGGTTAGTTGTTTAGGTAGGTTGGATTGGTTGAAGGGTTGGACACGATGATCTTGAAGGTCTCTTCCAACCTGGTTTATTCTATATCTATTCTATATCTTCTATATCTAAAACAGGACACTGGTAGCCATAAACACAGAAAGTTATCTTGGAACAACAGGACATGCACCTGCATCAACACACCTCGCGTGTCATTAGGAGTTGGACCAATAATCTATAGTAGTGCGATGTGTGGTCACTCATAGGGAACCAATGAAGCTATGCCAAGCAGGCTCTCCGAGTGTATAGAAGTTGTAGAAGTTCCCCTGATACGCACTTCTGCCTTTCCTTTCCCTTCTTCATCTTTGCTTTACTTTACTGTGCTATACTCACACTGCAGTCCTGCAGTACTGGAACAATAAGGGAACAATACTCGATCATGTTGGTCAGCTGTATTGACTCCAATCTCCGTCCCATTAAAAGAACCCTTTCTGTGAAGAACTTTCTCCTCACCTCAATATGAGGGAGAGGAAAAGGCATGGCTACCAAGTTTAAACAATTCTGACATCTGTGGGGATTGGATGGGGAGGTTTCAGCTCTGTGAATGGAAAAAGCTGACGTGTGACTAGGAAGAGGTAACTTAGTTACAGATACCCTGTTTTCCACTCCCATGAAAACAGTACCCAAAGTATGAATCCATGTACGAATGGAATGGAATGGAATGGAATGGAATGGAATGGAATGGAATGGAATGGAATGGAATGGAATGGAATGGAATGGAATAGAATAGAATAGAATAGAATAGAATAGAATAGAATAGAATAGAATAGAATAGAATAGAATAGAATACCAAGTTGGAAAAGACCTTCCATATCATCAAGTCCAACCTATCATCCAACAGCATCTAATCAACTAAACCATGGCACCAAACATCCCATCCAGTCTCCTCCTAAACACCTCCAGTGATGGTGACTCCACCACCTCTCTGGGCAGCACATCCCAATGGCCAATCTCTCTTTCTGTCAAGAACTTCCTCCCAACATCCACCCTAAACCTCCCCTGGTGCAGCTTGAGACTGTGTCCTCTTGTTCTGGTGCTGGTTGCCTAGGAGAAGAGACCAATCCCCACCTGGCTACAATGTCCCTTCAGGTAGATGTAGACAGCAAGAAGGTCTCCCCTGAGCCTCCTCTTCTCCAGGCTAAGCAACCCCAGCTCTGTCAGCCTCTCCTCATAGAGCTTGTGCTCCAAACCCCTCCCCAGCTTTGTTGCCCTTCTCTGGACACCTTCGAGCAACTCAACATCCTTCCTAAACTGGGAGGCCCAGAACTGGACACAGGACTCAAGGTGTGGTCTTCAGTAGTTGACAGTTTAACCACTAAGACTGCTGGAAGGTTTTATCTCATATCAAGGTCTTTGCAGCCCATACTGGAAACAGAGTGCAGACTCTCTTACCCTGGGGAAGCTGAGCATGTTGGATATTTTCCTGGGATTCCTGTTCCAGGCTGGTCCAGAGCCAAGGACAAAGATGCAAAGCAGGATGTATATCTCTCTTTCATGCTCTCAGAGAGTATCTTCCACACAGCTTCCTCCCATGCTTGGACAGTTTTGGAAATATTTCCTCAGACATGAACCACAAAAAGACAGGATCAAAGGGAGGGAGATACAATTAGACTAAGTGGCAGTGGCAGGTCACAGTGGGGGATGTGAAAATAAAACAGTAGAATTTTGTGAGCTCATCTGCAGAATGCAAAATTTGGCCATGAAAGAACCTTGATGAGGGAGTGTTTTTTACCAGAAGCTGGAGTAAAATCTCTGAACCAGGCCTAAGATACAGTCTGGGTGGTGATGAGAGCTAGGGTTGCTTAGTCTGGAGAAGAGGAGGCTCAGGGGGGACCTTATTGGAGTCTACAACTACCTGAAGGGAGGTTGTAGCCAGGTGGGGGTTGGTCTCTTCTCCCAGGCAACCACCAACAGAACAAGAGGACTCAGTCTCAAGCTGTGCTAGGGAAGGTTTAGGCTGGATGTTAGGAAGAAGTTCTTCCCAGAAAGAGAGACTGCCCATTGGAATTTGCTGCCCAGAGAGGTGGTGGAGTCACCATCACTGGAGGTGTTTAGGAAGAGACTGGATGAGGCACTTGGTGCCATGATTTAGTTGATTAGATGCTGTTGGATGATAGGTTGGACTTCATGATCTCAGAGGTCTTTTCCAACTTGGTTAATTCTATTCTATTCTATTCTATTCTATTCTATTCTATTCTATTCTATTCTATTCTATTCTATTCTATTCTATTCTATTCTGCTCATTATACATGGGTTGGACTACACAACCTTTAAAATCCCTTCCAATCCAAACCATTCTGTGATACTGCTCTGTTCTCAGATGTTTGTGCCTATTTACTTTCTTAGAGGCTGTGGAACAAACAAGATCTCTTGTGAGGACCTCCTCAGACTGCCTAGTATCTGTAACACAGCGCTGAGTGGTGATGATAATCAACTCATGTATCAAGGTTTCAGCTGATGAATGGAAAGGAATGGAATGGAATGGAATGGAATGGAATGGAATGGAATGGAATGGAATGGAATGGAATAGAATAGAATAGAATAGAATAGAATAGAATAGAATAGAATAGACCAGACCACATTGGAAAAGACCTGAAAGATCCCAGCCTTTCACCCAACACTATCTAGGAAACTAAGGGCTTCACTCCCCAGTAGGTAATTGGTCAAATGTATTCCTGGTTTACTATGAGGATCATTTCGCTCATTTTGGCTTCTCCCTTTGAATCATCAGCCACTGGCCATACTAGTGAGATACAACTGCTCAGAGGAGACTCTGGCTGAGGGTCAAAGACTCCTTTCCCTTAACAATCCATACTGTGTTTAGGTATGTAAGGTCAAACAGGTTGCACCTGGGAAGGAGAGAACGTTTCACTAGTCCCTGTTTGGTAGCATATGACAGTATACACAAATTCAATATGTTTTCTGGAGGTGTACAGAGTAATACCCAAGAGGTAAGGTGAATCCCAGCCTGTGGTGGCAATCCATGCCTGGGCAGGAAATGCCAAAGTAGAGCTTTCCATACAAAAGTTGTTTGGCAAGACCCTAGGTGGAACAGATCTTGTTATTTCATGTAAAATGTTGAGATTTTAAATGTTCTTGTGCTGTGGTAGAGTGAATACACATACCTGAACATCTCTTGAAGGCTCCTGGGGAGCAGTCCAGTTGGCATGATCCATGAAAAAGCTAACCCATCTGGACTGTGAGATATAATCAGACATATGCCCACATGTATTCTTACATCAGTAATTGAATTAGTCCTTCATACTGGTGTTCACTTACAACATAAATACACTACCAATAACTCCATTGGTCCCTGAAAGGTCCTCTGTTTCCAAGCAGCTCTGAAGACAAGACTGGCACCAAATTCTAGGCCAGAGATATTTCTAGGCGTGCCATCTGTAACTTACTGAGATACTGGACATTTGCAACATCACTTTGAGTCACAGTTCCCACTCCTGTCAAGCATAAACTAAGCTTTAGATGCTTAGATACATATTTAGATCAGTAACACATTAGTAAAGTCATTCCTCATTCAAGGAATGTGCTTACAAGCAGTAAGTCTCCTTCTCTGGAAATTTTCAAGACCCATCTGGATGTGTTCCTGTGCTAGGTTCCATGGTCCTGCGCTGCAGGAGGACTAGGCTTGATGATCTTCGAAGGCCCCTTCCAATCCCTAATATCCTATGGTCCTACGATCCTATGTTGCCCCAGCAAATCATAGTTTCCTTTCTTGAACACTAATGGAATGGAATGGAATGGAATGGAATGGAATGGAATGGAATGGAATGGAATGGAATGGAATGGAATGGAATGGAATGGAATGGAATAGAAAAGCAGCCCTGAGGAGAGAGACTTGGGGGTGCTGGTGGACAAGAAGCTCAACAGGAGCTCTCAGTGTGCACTTGCAGCCCGCAAAGCCAATCAGATCCTGGGCTGTATCAGGAGAAGTGTGGCCAGCAGGGCAAGGGAGGTGATCCTCCCCCTCTACTCATCCCTGGTGAGACCCTACCTGGAGTACTGTGTCCAGTTCTGGAGCCCCTATTCCAAGAGGGATGTGGAGGTGCTGGAAGGTGTCCAGAGAAGGGCCAGGAGGATGAGCAGAGGGCTGGAGCACCTCTCCTATGAGGACAGACTGAAGGAGTTGGGGCTGTTCAGTCTGCAGAAGAGAAGGCTCCCAGGTGACCTAATTGTGGCCTTCCAGTATCTGAAGGGGGCCTACAGGAAGGCTGGGGAGGGACTTCCCTGGAGGTGTTTAAGAGCAGGCTGGACGAGGCTCTGGCCAGCCTGATCTAGTGTGGGGTGTCCCTGCCCATGGCATCAGGGTTGGAACTACATGATCCTTGTGGTCCCATCCAACCCTGAATGATACTATGATACTATGATACTATGATAGAATAGAATAGAATAGAATAGAATAGAATAGAATAGAATAGAATAGAATAGAATAGAATAGAATAGAATAGAATAGAATAGAATAGAATAATAGATCTGGTTAGAAAAGTTCACCGAGATCATCAACTCCAACCTGTCATCCAACTAATCAACTAAACCATGGCACCAAGCACCCCATCCAGTCTCTTCCTGAACACCTCCAGTGATGGTGACTCCACCACCTCCCTGGGCAGCACATTCCAATGGCCAACCTCTCTTTCAATGAAGAACTTCTTCCTAACATCCAACCTAAACCTCCCCTGGAAGCATCATAAGCTCCTTTTTAATCTTCTATTGGTGTCCTGTAGCTCTTCAGTAGTACTTAACATTCATCACATGAATACAAAAATAGATAATTATTTCAGAATTAATTAGATCCACTGATCCACTCTTGACAGTCCCAGTAAATCTATGCAGAACCTAACGCTAGCCAAGACTCGGGGATGTAGGCTTTTAAAGATGCCCTCACATCCCAGAATCCTCTTCATAATCCCAGGGTTTGGTTATAGCTTTTTGTTTTGACAGTTCAGGTCAGCAGTCTTCCTAGCTGATATATTGATTGTAGGGCATCAGTCTTCATGATCTAATAAAATATCACAGCACAAGGCTGGGTGGGGGGAGGAAAGAAAGCTTTTGTCTTCTTGGCAAGTCAGTGTGAAAGCTTTCCAGAATATTGCTTTGCACAGAATGAAAATGGCTGTGGGCCAATGACTAATTATATTAAAGGGCTGTGCTTTTAAATTATTTATGTACCCTGGTGTTTACCCTAGTATTATTAAACCCACCACATCTACTTCTACAAATAAGATTTGGGTGCAGATGAACGTGACAGGCGCTCTGTGGGTGATATACTGTGCCAGGAGTTTCTACTTTCATGCAACAAATAGCTTAACACACATTAACAGATGCATTACTTGTGGAGCACTGCTGCAGAAGGAGATGCAGATGAAAATAATTTACCTCTGGTCCATTTAGACCCTGCAGATTATGCAACAATATTAAATGTAGGAGCAGGCTGCGAGGCATTGTTTTACAGGAGGATTTATCAAGCCGAGGATTTGGAACTGCTTCGGATTCAGAGGACGCTAACCAGAAACTCCTTTTGTTTGTGCAGCAATTACTGAGCGTGCAGGAAGAATTAAACAACAAAAAGTCTGAACTGGAACAAGCCAAGGAGGAGCAAACACATACACAAGCAATGCTTAAAGTCTTGCAGGAACAGGTGAGTGCTTCTGGTGGGAGAATAACGCTGGCTTAGGCATGTTAAGGGGATGGAAGACTGATGGCTTCACCTCCAAAATCCATTAAGAGTCTGACCACAGAATATGCTGTGAGCAAGACGTAACCTTATGTGGCCTGTGTGTCTGCTCTGATTAGCATTTGTGAATGCAGCTGAGGCTACCACAGAGTTTGAGAAAACACACTAAAAAGAGCCCCTTGTTATATACTCTCCCATGTTTCATGTCTTGAGTGACAGGGATGTGGTTTTACTCTGAATTATAAAAATAAAATGTTGGGAGAGTTAAATATATCTGAAACAGAGCAGCTCCTATTTTTAAAGACTAATGTTGAGGGAAAAAAAAAGAAGAAGAAGAAGGGGAAAAAAAAAAGCTTGGCATCTCCTGTGTTATTCATGCAGATATGAGCATATAAAAACCATAATCATGATGGCATTTAAAAAGGTAGTGATTAATTAGCTATTACTTAGGCGGTGAGAAGCAAACGGGTTCTGCACATTGGCCACAACAACCCCATGCAGTGCTACAGGCTGGGGTCAGAGTGGCTGGAGAGCGGCCAGGCAGAAAGGGACCTGGGGGTACTCGTTGACAGCCGACTGAACATGAGCCTGCAGTGTGCCCAGGCAGCCAGGAGGGCCAATGGCATCCTGGCCTGCATTAAGAACAGTGTGGCCAGCAGGAGCAGGGAGGTCATTCTGCCCCTGTATGCTGCACTGGTTAGGCCACACCTTGAGTCCTGTGTCCAGTTCTGGGCCCCTCAGTTTAGGAAGGAGGTTGACTTGCTGGAGTGAGTCCAGAGAAGGGCAATGAAGTTAGTGAGGGGCTTGGAGCACAAGCCCTATGAGGAGAGACTGAGGGAGCTGGGGCTGCTTAGCCTGGAGAGGAGGAGACTCAGGGGTGACCTTATTGCTCTCTACAACTACCTGAAGGGTGGTTGTAAACAGGCAGAGGTTGGTCTCTTCTCCCAGGCAGCCAGCACCAGAACAAGAGGACACAGTCTCAGGCTGCACCAGGGGAAGTTCAGGCTGGAGGTCAGGAGGAAGTTTTACAGAGAGAGAGTGATTGCCCATTGGAATGGGCTGCCCGGGGAGGTGGTGGAGTCGCCATCACTGGAGGTGTTCAGGAGGAGACTTGACAGGGTGCTTGGTTACATGGGTTAGTTGATTAGGTGGTGTTGGGTGATAGGTTGGACGCGATGATCTTGAAGGTCTCTTCCAACCTGGTTTATTCTATTCTATTCTATTCTATTCTATTCTATTCTATTCTATTCTATTCTATTCTATTCTATTCTATTCTAATAGCTGATCACTGCACCTTCTTTGGTACTAAGGTGCCTGTGACACTGAGAAGTGGATTTGGCAGTATTGTTTTGGAAGCATCACAAGATGAACAGTTACACAGCAAAAAGAAAAGCTGGTGCTAAGTCTGCAGCTCTGGAGATGAAGCACTGCCTTGTGTGCAAGCACGGCATGCGCACATACACGTTGTCTGTACAGGCCATGTGGCTTGGACACGCTGGAATCGCAGCTCCCCACCTGTGCTGCACAGTTTCTGCTTTCAAGCCCTTGTTTGAATGCTTTTTTTCTATAAACTTTGGCTAAAATATTTGGTGGCTTGGTTGGGTATTTGCATTTTAAAGACTGGGGGATCTGAACTGCTTTGATGGCAGAGATTCAAAATGCCAGTACTGCTTATGTTCAAGGTTTTTCTGCATACATGCCTGGATGTGTCTGCAGACAGGTTTATACATTTCATGGACACATTGGGAAAAGTAAATTATGGTTATTTCAGGGTTGGTTGTTTTTTTGAATGATCATTATGAAAGCTTTGACACAGCTCCACATTTAGGTATCTTTGGACATATCTAGTGACAAATATACTCTATAAACTAATAATTTCAATTCTGGGGGGGGGGAAATTAAACCTTTTATGTTCAGATGCATGTCCTCCTATGAGGACAGATGGAAGGAGTTGGGGCTGTTCAGTCTGGAGAAGTCTCCCAGGTGACCTAATTGTGGCCTTCCAGTAGCTGAAGGGGGCCTACAAGAAGGCTGGGGAGGGACTTCTCAGGATCTCAGGAAGTGATAGGACTAAGGGAAATGGAATGAAGCTGGAGGTGGGGAGATTCAGGCTGGAGGTGAGGAGGAAGTTCTTCCCCATGAGAGTGATGAAGCCATGGAATGGGTTGTCCAGGGAGGTGGTTGAGGCCCCATCCCTGGAGGTGTTTAAGAGCAGGCTGGATGAGGCTGTGGCCAGGCTGATCTGGTGTGGGGTGTCCCTGCCCATGGCAGGGAGGTTGGAACTGGATGATCCTTGTGGTCCCTTCCAACGCTGACTGATTCTATGATACTATATTCTTAGCACTTATGGTTACAGAGACAACCTTCTAAGTGAGAGCTGATGCAAGACTGTATTTCACTAAATGCAATGAGGAAGAATGGATTTGGTAATGGCCAAATCTTTAGAAACACAGAATCCACTCATCTCCTGAGTTAATTGCATCTCATTTCCATTTTAACATGGCATTCAAGGTATAGCTTAATAACATACTTTGAGAAGAAGAAAACCCTAAAATTACATGAAGTTATTTCACATCTTGGCAGCAATTAGATGCTGCAAAAACATATAGGAAAACCTTACAATGCTAGGCCCCAGCAGGGACCACCAGGGCAGACTTTTGAATCTCTGCAGACTCCTACTAATTGCAAATCAAATGTGCACTCATGCTAGGCAGACAGACAGAACAGTAGCTGGAAGAAAGGCAGGATGGATCTGCATTTCTCTTGAGAATTAGCTATGAAACAAGCCTAAGGCCAAGACTGTTAAGTAGCCAGAAATCCTGAGGAGTGCTATGCAGCCAGAGTGCTTTTCTAACAACCCTGAATCAGTTCCAAAATGTTCCAGAACAGAAGTCCTCGTAGTAATGACCTCCACTTGCCAAGGTTCACAGCTTTGCTTCACAAGAACTACAGCTGATCTCTGTGTTTTATCCACAATGGGTATTGAAAATCATCTAGCAGAGTCAAGTAAATGTGAAGGTTTCTTTAAAAATTAATAACACCAGGTTCCCACCTCAATTTTATGGCTTGGCATTTTGATATGTTTGCTAACATCTGCCCTTCCATCTCAATCTGGCAGAGGAATCCTGCCTTGCCTCACTACCTGTGTCTAAGCATATCACAGTATCACAGTATCTCCAAGGTTGGAAGAGTCCTCGAGGATCATAGAGTCCAACCTGTCACCACAGACCTCATCACAGTATCACAGTATCACACAGCATAACTTAGGTAGGAAAGAACCTCGAGGATCATCAAGTCCAACCTATCAACACAGACCCCATGACTAGACCATGGCACCAAGTGCCACGTCCAATCTCCTTTTGAACACCTCCAGAGATGGTGACTCCACCACCTCCCTGGGCAGCCCATTCCAATGATGAATGACTCTCTCAGTGAAGAACTTTCTCCTCATCTCCAGCCTAAACTTCCCCTGGTGCAGCTTGAAACTGTGTCCCCTTGTTCTGGTGCTGGTTGCCTGGGAGAAGAGACCAACCCCTTCTTGGCTACATCTACCTGACAAGGAGGTCACCCCTCAGCCTCCTCTTCTCCAGGCTAAACAATCCCAGCTCCCTCAGCCTCTCCTCATAGGGCTGTGCTCAAGGCCTCTCCCCAGCCTCATTGGCCTTCTCTGGACACATTCAAGTGTCTCAATGTCCTTCTTAAACTGAGGGGCCCAGAACTGGACACAGGACTCAAAGTGCAGCCTAAACAATGCAGAGTCCAGGGGCACAATGACTTCCCTGCTCCTGCTGGCCACACTATTCCTAATGCAGGCCAGGATGCCATTGGCCTTCTTGGCCACCTGGACACACTGCTGGCTCATGTTTAGGCAGCTGTCAATCAGCATCCCCAGGTCCCTCTGTGCCTGGCAACTCTCCAGCCACTCCGACCCCAGCCTGTAGCTCTGTATGGGGTTGTTGTGGCCAAAGTGCAGCACCCAGCACTTGGATTTGTTGAATGCCATCCCATTGGACTCTGCCCATCTGTCCAGTCGGTCAAGGTCCCTCTGCAAAGCCCTTCAATCCTCTAATTTACCAACATCTGCCCCCAACTTGGTGTCATCTGCAAATTTGCTGATGACTGACTCAATCCCCTCATCCAGATCATCAATGAAGATGTTAAAGAGGATGTGGCCCAGCACTGATCCCTGGAGGACACCACTGGTGACTGGCTGCCAGCTGGATGTGACACCATTCACCACCACTCTCTGGGCTCAGCCTCCAGCCAGTTCCTAACCCATCACAGAGTGTAGTGGTCCAAGCCACGAGCTGACAGCTTAGCCAGCAGTTTGCTATGGGGGATGGTGTCAAAGGCTTCTGGATCAGATCTGATGCATCTCTCTCGTTGTCAGAGCGATTTACACCCACTGGTCTGAGTCAGACCTACCTCACCATATCATTAGACTTACCAGGGACTTCTAACTCCTCAGCACTTTTCCTCTCCTTTCAGGTAGGCCCTTGGTTGTTACTTGGCACTAGTTCAGTGTGTTACTTCAGCATATTCTCTGCTGGTAACATCACACTTGCCACCGACCTGCGATGGAGCCGGCCTAGGGGGTAAGGCAAGTCCTGTTTTTCCAATATTGTATGTTTTTCTGAGGTTCCTATTCCAACGTTCCACTACTTAGGATTTGAGAGAAGAATACAATTTTAAGTTTAATTTGGAAAAATAAACAATATTGGAAAAAAGGACACTTTACCCCTTTAGCCTGTGGAAATGCAGCTGCACATTTTCAACCCACAAGTTTTTCATCACTGTCTCCACCAGTTCACTTCTACCTCTTGCTGCAGTGATCCTACTGTTGATGCGAATGCTATCACCTTCTTGCCTGAGCCTTGGCAAGAGATGGAAGGTTTAAGCATCCTGTCTCAGTTAGATTAAGCAGTGCCAGGGTGACGATGGTGGGGTACCATGGAGGGAGGAAAGCCTACCAGACCAATGTAGACTAGAGGCTGAGCCCACTTTCCAGTCAAACACACATGTGGATGCTGGGGGAGTGGTATGTCACCAGCAGAACACATGGAGAGCATTGCCCAAGGAGTCAGCAAGAGGGGCTCAGCACTTTATCCACCCAGAAAAGGAAAGGGAAAAGGTAGGTCATGAGCAGGGCTCCTCAGGACAGGGCATTAGCGTGCACAGCAATTTTTACACACTCAAGCTCTCCTGCCTTCATGTTCAGATGAGTAATTCAGCTGAACTCAACAGAACTGCTTACATGAGGTGAATTTCTATAATGAAGAACTGACAGAATCATTAAACACCTCTTTTGGCTACACCTTGGGGCAGAAATGCCTAAATGTGGTGCTTGGGTGAAAGTAGCCATCTCAACTCATTCTTGCCAGCCATCCTCACAGTGAGGTGGTTTCACAGGGTGGTTGGTTTTTCAGTAAAGGGAAAACATGTAGCATTCATTAGAAATGCATCACCCTGCTGTCAGTACAAACTGCAAGTTTTTGTGAGGGTACTGAGAGATGAGCATCAGTGAACTGAACCAGCAGACCTGATAGTTTTGCTGTCCCCAGCTGCTCTTTGAACTGCTTTATCAGGGATTGCTGCCCCTTTCCCTCTCTGTCAGGACTTGTTTAGTGGCTTGTTCTTGTTCCTGAACTGGTGCAGTTTGCAACCCTGCATAACAAGGTAGGCAGAGACCGTGGCCTCAGTTTGGAAACTGTGAGAAGCTGAGAACTGAATCACACACAATTTAGTTGTTATTGCTACATGGGTAAAAAGATCACAGTATCACCAAGGTTGGAAGAGACCTCAAATGTCACCAAGTCCAACCTGTCACCACAGACCTCATGACTAGACCATGGCACCAAGTGTCATGTCCAATCCCCTCTTGAACACCTCCAGGGACAGGGACTCCACCACCTCCCTGGGCAGTACATTCCAATGGCTAACAACTCTCTCAGTGAAGAACTTTCTCCTCACCTCGAGCCTAAACTTCCCCTGGCACAGCTTGAGTCTATATCCTCTTGTTCTGGTGCTGGTAACTTGAGAGAAGATGGTGAAGACAAGCTAGGTGACCTAGGGTGGTAGACCACCTCTGAGTCAGACACCTAATCAAAATATAATACTGTTCCATTTCACTTGGATTTTAGGTCTGCTGTCATTCAGAGTCATTATTACATCATCAACCCTAGTTTCTTTGGCAAAAAAACAAGGAATACAGAGGAAAGATCTATTTATCGTTCTCCATCTTCCCCCAGTGCAGACACTCACTTTGAAATAAGTTAGAATGAGAGCATGACTCTTTGGAGATTTGCCTAGAGAGTAAATGGTTGAGTGGTTTATCTAGATGTACAAACCTCCACATCCTATAGGCTCCGGAAGGCCGTGGTGTCTCCTCCTTTCTGTATTTGCTCAGTCACAGGACGAACTGCACACTTCACTGTGGCTCCAGACATGACCTAGGACATTCCTTAAAATCTCCTGAGAGTGATTTTTTTTAGAATCCCCAATGTAATCTTCAATTTTGCCCAAAAAAGCTAATTAAGGGGGGGTGGGAATTGTTTCACAGTGTGTATATGGAGTTGGCAGTACCTTCTTTGTTCTTCTGCCACTGGTTAAATTCTTCCCTTCACCTCCTTTTCCTTCATACCCAGGAGCCATGTCAATTACTTAGATGCTTCCTCAGGAAGGAAATGTACAGTAGCGTTTCAGCATCTTAAACAGCTCAAAATGCATCACTCAAAAGTAATCATTAGCAAAATGCTATTTAGCTAGTGGCAACTTGCAAACATTGTAAAGTTTAAATTAATAGCAGCAAGAATGGGAAATGAAATCGTTTATTATTCTTGAGAGCCAATTCTGCACACTTTTATGCCTTGAAACTACTTTCTAATCTTATTATTTAAAAAATAATGACCCAGTCTTACTATTTTTCCTTTTTTTTTCCCCCCCCTTTCTTCTTTTTTTTTTTTGCCAGCCTATAAAGCCTTAAGTATGTTGGTTTCAAAATGGTTCGAGCAAAACCTCATTAGAATTATATGCTCCATCTGTTTTTCTCATTGGAAGCTTTATAAACTGCTCCTTCAAATGAATCAAAGATAACTGTGTGCAACAGTCAAGTAATGTGCTTGTTTTTGTTCTGTTCTGTTTGTTGTCTTGTTTTCCCTTCGCTCCCTGCAGTTAAAAAGCACCAAGGAATTAGCAGAAATCAATGGGCATGATGAATCTCAGGCAAATGTAGGTACTGCTATCTATGTATAGATTTTTATACATCTATATAAACACACATATATATATGTATATAAATGTGTTTGGTCTCAAATTCACTATTTATAGATATGTGTATGAATATGCTTATATATATATGTATATACATGTGTATGGTCTCAATTTTGCTATTAATATATATATGTGTGTATATATATGCTTATATATATGGATATACATGCATATGGTCTCAACTTTACTATTTATATATGTGTATATATATACTTATATATATGGATATACATATGTATGGTCTCAATTTTACTATTTATATGTATGTGTATATCTATACTTATATATATATGCATATGGTTTCCAATTTACTATTTATATATATCTATACATATATATATGTGTGTATATGCATGTGTATGGTCTCAAATCTACTATTTATACATATCTATACATATACATATATATGTGTATATACATGCTTATGGTCTCAAATCTACTATTTATATATGTGCATATATACTTATATATGTAAATACATGTATATGGCCTCAAATTTACTATTTATATATGTGTATGCATGTTTATGGGCTCAGATTTACTATTTATATATGCTTATATATATATATACACTTATATATATGTGTATATACATGTGTATGGTCCCAGATTTTCTATTTATATATGTATATACATGTTTATGGTCTCAGATTTACTATTTATATATGTATATATATATACACATACATATATATGTATATACATGTGTATGGTCTCAAATTTACTATTTATGTATGTGTATATAAACATATATATGTATATATATACTTATATATATGTAAATACATGTGTATGGTCTCAAATTTACTATTTATATATGTATATACATGTTTATAGTCTCAGATTTAATATTTATATATAGTTTCATAGTTTCATAGTTTCATTCAGGGTTGGAAGGGACCACAAGGATCATCTAGTTCCAACCCCCCTGACATGGGCAGGGACACCCCACACTACATCAGGCTGGACAGAGCCTCATCCAGCCTGCTCTTAAACACCCCCAGGGACGGGGCCTCGACCACCTCCCTGGACAACACATTCCAGGGTTTCACCACTCTCATGGTGAAGAACCTCCTCCTCACATCTAGCCTGAATCTCCCCACCTCCAGCTTCATTCCATTCCCCCTAGTCCTATCACTACCTGAGATCCTGAGAAGTCCCTCCCCAGCCTTCTTGGAGGCCCCCTTCAGATACTGGAAGGCCACAATGAGGTCACCTGGGAGCCTTCTCTTCTGCAGACTAAACAGCCCCAACTCCTTCAGTCTGTCCTCAGAGGAGAGGTGCTCCAGCCCTCTGATCATCCTCCTGGCCCTTCTCTGGACACGTTCCAGCACCTCCACATCCCTCTTGTAACAGGGGCTCCAGAACTGGACACAGTACTCCAGGTGGGGTCTCACCAGGGCTGAGTAGAGGGGGAGGATCACCACATTTATATATGTATATATTTATCACCACATTTATATATGTATATAGACTTATATATAGGTATATATATACTTATATATATGTAAATACATGTATATGGTCTCAAAGTTACTATTTATATATGTATATACATGTTTATGGTCTCAGATACACTATTTATATATGTGTGTATATATATACACTTATATATGTGTATATACATGTGTATGCTCTCAAATTTACTGTTTATATATATGTATATACATGTTTATGGTCTCAGATTTACTATTTATATATGTCTATATATATATACACACACACACATATATGTGTATATACATGTGTATGGTCTCAAATTTGCTATTTATATATGTCTATATAGACAGATATATGTATATATACTTATATATATGTAAATACACATATATGGTCTCAAATTTACTATTTATATATGTATATACATGTTTATAGTCTCAGATTTACCATTTATATATGTCTATATGTATATACTCATATATATATGTATATACATGTGTATGGTCCCAAATTTTCTATTTATATATGTATATACATGTTTATGGTCTCAGATTTACTATTTATATATGTATATATATATACTTAGATATTTATATGTATATACATGTGTATGCTCTCAAATTTAGTATTTATATGTATATATACTTACATATATGTATATGTATACTTATATATATGCAAGCACATGTATATGGTCTCAAATTTACTGTTTATATATGTATATATACATATATATGTAGATAAATGTTTATGCTCTCAGATTTGCTATTTATATATATTCTTATATATATGTGCATGCACATATATGGTCTCAATTTTACTATTTATATATATATATATATATACACACTTATATACGTATATACATGTGTAGGCTCTCAAATTTGCTATTCATATGTATATATACATATACATATATATACATACATATATACACACATATATATGCACACACACGTATATATATGTATATATATGTATATCTAAATGTATATATATGTATATATGCATGTGTATGCTCTCAAATTTACTATTTATGTCTTGAATTTCATAGAATGGCTGAATGACTTGCACATTACGTTTGAAGTGGCTGGCTTGTTTTTGTTGTTTGTTTGTTTGTTTGCTTGCTTGCTTGTTTGGAGCTTTTTTTTTTCCCCCTGAAGCCACAGGGTCAAATCCCAGTAAACTTCATTTTGAGGTAGATAAATTGGGTTCCCTGCAATTTACTTTGCAGGATTTATTTGGATGAGTCTCTAACAACCAGTGTCCTACTTGCTGCATGTGGGTGTTAGAGATACCATGGAAACGGCTGCATGAGAAATGTTTTGCCTTAGTGTCCTGCCCAGGATTACTCAAGCTACAAAGTTACACCGTTTGTCTTTGTAGCTGCCACCTTGCAGATGAGCAAGCCTGGCCGTATTTCAATTGTTAGTGAAATGGTTCATGATTTGGAAACAGTTAACTCACCACAAGAGGACTGAATTAATTCATTGAATCATTATTTTGCCCCAAAACCATTAAAGGACTTGTTAAGGTCATGTGTTTTTTAAAATCTGCTGCCAAAAAAAGAAACAACAAACCAAAAAACCCCAAGCTTCTGTTGTTCCCTTAATGGCTGCAGTCAAAACAAGCAATTTGAATAAGGGAAGAGAGGAGGGAAAACTTTCCTGCTATATTTGTCATCCAAACCATGCAGTTTTGTGCTTTGTCACAAACATATGAAAATTAAAACTGATTATAGACGACATCTTCCTCCTAGCCAAGAGAACAAGCAACAGCCTGAAAACTAATTCATTTTAAACATCTATTTTACTCAATGTGGTGTCTGATGGCACAGCCAGGAAAGCAGTTTTGTTTGAAACGTGAATGGAAAGCTCCAATGTTTTTGGACTGCTGTGTGATAAGGAAATGATGTCCTCCCTTTTTTAATCCTTTCCTCGGTCTCCTTCGTTGCGAGCCGTTTCCACAGTGAAGTCGATAGAGCCTCATAGCTCTCAGCATTTGGACAGGAGACATTCAATATGGTCTGATAGCTCCAATAAATCTCTAGTTGCAGCCTGTCTGCACAGCCTCTCATCACCCCTTCAAAAGGTTCTGTTTCCAAACCAGAATAAAGATGTTAATCTACCCAAAATACAGAATAGAATACAATGGAATGGAATGGAATGGAATGGAATGGAATGGAATGGAATGGAATGGAATGGAATGGAATGGAATGGAATGGAATGGAACAGAGCAGAACAGAACAGAACAGAACAGAATAGAATAGAATAGAATAGAATAGAATAGAATAGAATAGAATAGAGCAGGTTGGAAGAGACCTTTGAGATCCTATAATCCAACCTATAATCCAACACCACCTAATCAACAAAACCATGCAACCAAGCACCCTATCAAGTCTCCTCCTAAACACCTCCAATGATGGTGACTCCACCACCTCCCTGGGCAGCACATTCCAATGGCCAATCACTCTTTCTGGGAAGAACTTCTTCCTAACATCCAGCTTAAAGCTCCCCTGGTGCAGCTTGAGACTGTGTCCCCTCATTCTGTTGGTGGCTGACCTCATAGCAATATTAGACTCCTAAGAAAATCAGGTCAATACCTAATTCAATGATGAAGAGGAAGACCAGAGAGCTAAAGTTATTGAATCACAGCTGCAGCTGTATATTCAACAGTTACAGCACTGTGAAACTGGAGCAGCACGAATGGAAATGGAGGGAACAGAAATGATGTTAAAACATTTGCTACAGTAATGAACATTGTAAAATGGTGGTTGAGGTACCTTTTAAACAATTGTACTTTACATCAAATATGTGCTGCTCAGGCGTTGTGCCTTGCAGGTTGTCTGTCCACATCTCTTCTCAGCAGACTTTGTGGTTCTTGCCCTTGGCCATTGTGCAAATCTGGGATGATCAAAGAGGCAAAGGCTTGCTCGCTCCTAAGTGATTATTAGTGAAGTGTGATTCCTATAATGGGATTAGAACATACTTGTTACAGTTGACAAGTTGAATTCAGCAAATGAAATACCTTTACATGCTGAGCCACAGTTGGTAGTGATGGAAAAGAAGAAAGACAACATATGTCTGTATACTGAACACACAATCTAATCTTCACACTGTGGCATATTTAGATTACTCTGTGGAAAATAAGGCTTCCAGAAAGGACAGCAGAAACTGTAGGCACACTGAGTACAATCAAGAAAGCCCATACCATAATCTTAACAAGAGTGATTTCTGCTGTTCTCAGGCTTTCTGCTGATGGCATTGGTGTGCAGCACATTGCACTGTTTCTTGAAGTAAAACCTGGAAATATTTTGTTTGGTACAGCAGGTATAGATGAAAATATACACTTAGACCTATCGTGATGTGTTTTCTACATTTCCATTATGTGAGACCATTCTGAATGGGAAACAAGGATCTGGACAGCATTGGAAAAAGAAAGCAAGGAATAGACTAGACTAGACTGGAACAGAATAGAATAGAGTAGAGTAGAATAAAATAGAATAGAGTAGAATTGGAATGGAATGGAATGGAATGGAATGGAATGGAATGGAATGGAATGGAATGGAATGGAATGGAATGGAATGGAATGGAATTAACCAAGTTGGAAAAGACCTTTGAGATCATTGAGTCCAGCCTATCATCCAACACCATCTGAACAACTAAACCATGGCACCAAGCATCCCATCCAGTCTACTCCTAAACACTTCCAGTGATAGTGACTCCACCACCTCCCTGGGCAGCACATTCCAATGGCCAGTCACTCTTTCTGGGAAGAATTTCTTCCCAACATCCAGCCTCCACCTTCTGTGGCATAGCTTGAGACTGTGTCCCCTTGTTCTGTAAGTGGTTGCCTGGGAGAAGAAAGCAACCCTCATCTGGCTACAACCTCCTTTCAGGGAGTTGTAGACAGCAAGAAGGACTCCCTTGAGCCTCCTCTTCTCCAGGCTAAGCAACCCCAGCTCCCTCAGCCTCTCCTCATAGGGCTTGTGCTCCAAACCCCTCCCCACCTTTGTTGCCCTTCTCTTCTGAAATGTGCCCAACCTATAAATGGACCAAAATGGACCAATATTCAGAGCTGTGGTTTTCTTTTTTCCTGGTGTTTGGGTTTTTTTTGGGGGGGTGTTTTGTTTTGTTTTGTTTTGTTTTGTTTTGTTTTGTTTTGTTTTGTTTCTCCCCGGAGAATTGAGCAGAGTTAACTAAGAGGCTGGAGCAATTGCAATGTTACCCTCCCTGTCACAGCAGTTCACACTGGGGTTGGGAAACCTGAAATTTTAGTGTGTTGCCAGTACATCTGTTATTTCCAGAAAGACAAGGCTCTGCAAACAGTCATAAGGGTGTTTCATGAGTGACTTGCCAGGTACATGCAGTAATATTTGTTATGGCTGTTGACATTTCCCAGCAATACTCTGCATCAGCAAAGGCCAAATGTCAGGCTCAGCAGTACACAGAGCCTGCAATACTGGCCTGGTGTTAACAGAGACTTCGACACCCAGGACTGCTAGAGGTTCTGTCACTGAGCACTCAACTCTGTGGTTAAGAAAAAGGTTGCTTATTGCTTCTAATCTACTCCCCTCCTCCCTTCCCCCCCAACCCCCCTTTAATTTCCTCCTCATTGCTGCACACAGTGATATCTAATTCCCATCTCTGTCTTAACTAAAGAGAAAATAATGGCCAATGGCCAATTAAAATTTCAGATATAATCCTCTTCCAGGAGGTTCTCAGACTCCTGAGACCTGATTAGTCCCAACATGAAAAAAAAACCTTGCTTGGGAGGTGTGCTTGAGTAGAGAACATTTTGCAAACTGGAAAAGCTAATCACATGTGTTGTGGCTTAACTCTGTAGAGGCAATTTATTCTCCCACTCTTTCTGCAAGTCCAGTGGATTTCTGTGGAGTAGGTCAATACTGTGTTTTGATCAAAGATCTCCTGCCCCTCTACTCAACTCAGCACTGGTTAGGCCACACCTTGAGTCCTGTGTCCAGTTCTGGGCCCCACAGTTTAGGAAAGATGTTGAGTTGAAGGAAGGTGTCCAGAGATAGGCAACAAAGCAGGGGAGGGGTTTGGAGCACAGCCCTGTGAGGAGAGGCTGAGGGAGCTGGGGTTTCTTAGCCTGGAGAAGAGGAGGCTCAGAGGAGATTTTCTTGCTGTGTACAGCTACCTGAAGGGAGGTTGTAGCCAGGTGGGGGTTGGTCTCTTCTCCCAGGCAACCAGCACCAGAACAAGAGGACACAGCCTCAAGCTGCACCAGGGGAGGTTTAGGCTGGATGTTGGGAAGAAGTTCTTCCCAGAAAGAGTGATTGGCCATTGGAATGTGCTGTCCAGGGTGGTGGTGGAGTCACCATCACTGGAGGTGTTTAGGAAGAGACTGGGTGGGGTGCTTGGTGCCATGGTTGAGCTGATTAGATGGTGTCGGGTGATAGGTTGGACTCCATGATCTGGAAGGTCTTTTCCAACCTGGTTAATTCTACCCTATCCTATCCTATCCTATCCCCTATACCTCTTTCATTATCACCAAGGCATAATAAAGTGAATATATTTCAGAGAGTGAAACTAATTCACCACAAGGTTTTTTACCACCTTTTCCTTCTGTTTGAGTTTCATAGTTTGAGCAAAGTAATGACTTTGACCTCATCCATCTGTCTTCCTCCAGTAAGCATCTTCAGCAACTTCAACACAATATTATGTGGGTTTTGCTCCAGACACAAAATCAATAGTATTAAGAAGAGATGATTTTTTTCACTGGAATGCTTGAAGCTCTTCACAAAGTATTTTTCAATTTCAACCAGGAATCTTACACTGATGTTGATTCTTCCTTTAATTTTTCTCCTCTCTATCTACTTTTCAATCATTTACCAGATGATCCTTGACTCCAAGGAGCAGTATGTATTATGCTCATTTTACTAGATTGCTCATTTTATGCTGCACTAGAAGTGATGTTACTCCTAACAATAGCTTAGTCTTCTCTTTTCACAGAGTGTGGTTAATTACTGATGATCTTGATCGAAGTCAAGTAAAGATAGCTCTTAAATGAGGCTCATTTTTACAACAATCTGGGCAAAAGTTTTAAAAGTTGACACCCTTCAGGTTTTTGAAAAGTCTTTAATTCCATCATATACATCAGAGTTCAGTTCTTGTACTTCACATGCAAATATTTAAAGGAGGCATCCAAGGGTACCTGCTGTTCACGTCCTGGAATGTGCTGTCCACGGAGGTGGTGGAGTCACCATCACTGGAGGTGTTTAGGAAGAGACTGGATGGGGTGCTTGGTCCCATGGTTTAGTTGATTAGATGGTGTTGGATGATAGGTTGGACTTAATGATCTCAAAGGTCTCTTCCAACCTGGTCTATTCTCTTCTATTCTATTCTATTTTATTCTGTTCTGTTCTGTTACGTTACGTTACGTTAGGTTACGTTACATGCTATTCTTTGGGCTGCCCAGGGAGGTGGTGGAGTCACCATCACTGGAGGCATTTAAAAAGAGACTGGATGAGCCACTTAGTGCGAAGCTGGGGAGGGGTTTGGAACACAAGCCCTATGAGGAGAGGCTGAGGAAGCTGGGGTTATTTAGCCTGGAGAGAAGAGGAGGATCAGGGGAGACCGTATTGCTGTCTACAGCTACCTGAAGGGAGGTTGTAGCCAGGTGGGGGTTAGTCTCTTCTCCAAGGTAGCCAGCACCACAAGAACAAGAGGACACAGTCTCAAGCTGTGCCAGGGGAAGTTTAGGCTCGAGGTGAGGAGAAAATTCTTCTGTTGGGAAGAAATTCTTCATAGAAGGAGTGATTGGCCATTGAAATGTGCTGCCCAGGGAGGTGGTGGAGTCACCATCTCTGGAGGTGTTCGACAGGGCATTGCATGTGGCACTTGAAGCCATGGTTTAGTTATTCATGAATGTGTTGGGTGATAGGTTGGACTTGACGATCTCTGAGGTCTTTTCCAACCTTATTGATTCTATGATCTTTAAGGTCCCTGCCAACCCAAAGTATTCTATGAGTCTGTGAGTAGTATCTCTTGGGGGTACTGAAGTTCCTTCCTCTCTTCTGCCACTTTTTGTTGTCTATTCCTTGAAGGACTTGAGCAGGTTGGAGGGAGCCTAAACGTAGTGTACAACCCCCAGGACTGCAGTAGCAGGATTGCAGCTGAAGCAGAGGTGGCCTGTCATCCTTCAGGTGGTTGCGGGGGAGCCTGGGTGCTCTGACAAGCCAATCTGACTTTTACACTGTGTGGGTTAAGCACACAGCTGCATATGTATAAGGCTGGATGTTATTCCTCACTAGAAATGATGGGATGACTCCTGTGTACGTGTGCAGTATAAATACTGAGGGAAAATGCTTTGGGATGAAAGGCTGCACAGAATGATCAGATATTATTAAAATGTCAGGTAGCTCTGGGCATTGAGGAACTGTCTCCCTGTGGAGCTCAGACGAAATTTAAAGTCAAAAATCTTCTGTGATTCGCTGAGTGGGTGGCTGAATTGGTTTTATCATTGTGCCTCAGAGTTCTCTCTCCTCCTCCCTCAGATGACAAGAATCAAAAGCCAAGTTATGATGCCACTCTGATAGTTTTAATTAGGGACAAAAGACGTGGTGTAATTTCTTGCCACACTTTAACAAAGGGGTTATTGCTGCAGCCCAGATCTGCTTCAGATAGCACATTCTGTGTCAGAATGTACCTTGGTCTGCTGTAGCTGTTAGATCCTGGCTGAAACTGCACAGACTATGATTCAGCCAGTAGAGAGATCTGCACTGTGCTAATGAAATGCTATTGCTGTCCTTTAACATGCTAAACCAGGGCTGGGGTGGTGATGTGGGGAACCTAAGGGGACCTGATCTATCAGTATCTAAGAGCTTCTGAAGGCTGAACAGGTTTGTGATGGTTTAACAATGACAAGGCTCTTTGTCAAGATGGTCCTTAGCAGAGAGTTAAATTCCTTCTATTTTACAGGCCTCATGGAGTTGAATTCATGAGGTAGTTATTCCTCATGCCTACTGTGGTAAAGTAGGAGAGGTGCTGATCTGTGGATGGTCACAGCTGCTTGAATTTATCATACTTCATATGCCTTAAGTTGAAGGAAATAAGGAAAAAATGAATGATGGAAGGGCTACAAATAAATGTCTAGAATGGAAAAGGCAGGGAGCAGAAAGAGGTATGGCCACTTCTCACCCTCATGGTCCTGGCCCCACCTAGACAGAAGAACCTGAATACAGACAGTAAATGAATCTCTGTAGACAGTATCACAGTATCACTAAGGTCGGAAGAGACCTCAAAAATCATGAAGTCCAACCTGTCACAACAGACCACATGACTAAACCATGGCACCAAGTGTCACACCCTGTCCCCTCTTGAGCACCTCCAGGGATGGTGACTCCACCACCTCCCCGGGCAGCACATTCCAATGGGCAATCACTCTCTCTGTGTAAAGCTTCCTCCTCACCTTGAGCCTAAACTTCCCCTGGCACAGCTTGAGACTGTATCCTCTTGTTCTGGTGCTGGTTGCCTGGCAGAAGAGACCCTTTCTGGCTACAACCACCCTTCAGATACTTGTAGAGAGCAATGAAGTCACCCCTGAGCCTCCTCTTCTCCAGGCTAAACAATCCCAGCTCCCTCAGCCTCTCCTCATAGGGCTGTGCTCAAGGCCTTTCCCCAGCCTTGTTGCCCTTCTCTGGACATGTTCAATTGTCTCAATATCCTTCTTAAACTGAGGGGCCCAGAACTGGACACAGTACTCAAGGTGTGGCCTAACCAATGCAGAGCACAGGGCACAATGACTTCCCTGCTCCTGCTGGCCACACTATTCTTGATGCAGGCCAGGATGCCATTGGCCCTCTTGGCCACCTGGGCACACTGCTGGCTCATATTTAGGCAGCTGTCAATCAGCACCCCCAGGTCCCTCTCTGTTTGGGAACTCTAAGACCCTGGGGGATTTAGGCAAATATTGCTGGAGCAATAATTGTGTTAAAGACCACTTGAAAGGGCTTTACAAGTTCTCATCAAGCATGAAGTATCCCAGCCTACAATGATTTCAGCATAGATGTTGGGCAGGCAATGCTTGCATAAAGCCAGCCCTTGGTTTGCTGCTATTCCCTGGCAGAAAGGGTGCAAAATGACAATGATCTTTTCCCTTGCAAAACAACCACCTTCCCATCACATGAAACATCTGTGTTGTCACAAGGAGCCTACACATAAATCCAACTTTAGAAAATGAAGCAACCTGATCATACTTTTCAAAAGGAGCACAAAGTAGCTTTCATATTAGTCATCCATATCTTAACACATCCATAAAATAGATGTGCTCAAATACAATGAGAAGAGTATAAAAAGAGATGGTTTCAATGAGACAAACATTGTCAGATTATTGCTAGTTGCCTAAACGCAGCAGGCGAAAGTTGTAAGAGTAAAAGCTTCGTAATGAAAAAGTTAAAAGCATCTCTCTGGCAAATGGATCAGAAAAATAGGGATGTCAAAAGCACCATAATGCAATTAATCTTGACTCCTGAAAACCCTCTTCTCATTCTGTGAAGGATACATTAGCCAAACAAGTGCTGGATGCACAGAGGTGTGTTTGAAGTAGTTCATTTGCAAGGTCTTCTATTCACTGGCCTAAGTGTTCTTCACTTTGTTTCTGTAATTTTAATATCAGATAATTTTTCAAGATGGTTGACAGAACTTGACAGGCTGGACAGATAGACAGAGTGCAAGGGCATGAGAATGAACACATCTAAGTGCAGGGTTCTACACATTGGCCACAACAACCCCATGCAGTGCTACAGGATGGGGTCAGAGTGGCTGGAGAGCAGCCAGGCAGAAAGGGACCGGGGGGTACTGGTTGATGGTAGGCTGAACATGAGCCTCCAGTGTGCCCAGGGGGCCAAGAAGGCCAATGGCATCCTGGCCTGCATCATAAGTGGTGTGGCCAGCAGGAGCAGGGAATTCATTCTGCCCCTGTACTCAGCACTGGTTAGGCCACACCTTGAGTCCTGTGTCCAGTTCTGGGCCCCTCACTTTAGCAAAGACGTTACAGTATCACAGTATCACAGTATCACTAAGGTTGGAAGAGACCTCAAAGATCATGGAGTCCAACCTGTCACCACAGACCTCATGACTAGACCATGGCACCAAGTGCCACATCCTATCCCCTCTTGAGTTGCTGGAAGGTGTCCAGAGAAGGGCAACAAAGCTGGTGAGGGTTTTGGAGCACAAGCCCTATGGGAAGAGGCTGAGGGTGCTGGGGTTGCTTAGCCTGGAGAAGAGGAGGCTCAGGGGAGACCTTCTTGCTCTCTACAACTCCATGAATGGAGGTTGTAGCCAGTTGGAGGTTGGTTTCTTCTCCCAGGCAATCAGCACCAGAACAAGAGGACACAGTCTCAAGCTGCACCAGGGAAGTTTAGGCTGCATGTTAGGAAGAAATTCTTCCAAGAAAGAGTGATTGCCCATTGGAATGTGCTGCCCAGGGAGGTGGTGGAGTCGCCATCACTGGAGGTGTTTAGGAAGAGACTGGATGGGATGCTTGTTGCCGTTGTTTAGTTGATTAGATGGTGTTGGATGATAGGTTGGACTTGATGATCTCAAAGGTCTTTTCCAGCCTGGTTACTCCTATTCTATTCTATTCTATTCTATTCTATTCTATTCTATTCTATTCTATTCTATTCTATTCTATTCTATTCTATTCTATTCTATTCTGTTCTGTTCTGTTCTGTTCTGTTTGTTAATATCAGCTCACTCTTAGTACACACTTAGCTCACACTTAGTACAGTCATGACAAATTCTATATTAGTGTACTTTGAAAGCAAATTTCTATATTAGTGTACTTCAAAAGCAATTACAGTATTCTGTGGCTGACAAAGCCAATACTAATCTCCTGCATAGCACAAAATGAGTTATCAAGTTTAGGCTTGATTTGAATGAAAAGGTGACATCTGGTCTGTATCATTTCTAATGACAGACCAGACACATTCACCAGCAGTCTAGCATATGGCAAATAAGTTCTTCTGCATCACCAGGTAGAAGGTAGAAAGAAAAGGATCCTCTGAGACTCTAGTAAAAAAAAAGCAACAAAACCATCCAACCAAACAAAAATTAATGACAAAAAAGCCAAGCACTAAGAAACAAGGAGATCTTTACTGACTTATTGACCTAGTTTCATAGTTTCATAGTTTCATTCAGGGTTGGGAGGGACCACAAGGATCATCTAGTTCCAACCCCCCTGTCATGGGCAGGGACACCCCACACTACATCAGGCTGGACAGAGCCTCATCCAGCCTGG
>NW_027142761.1:0-45675 GCF_026170545.1 Melanerpes formicivorus | reverse complement strand
CACCATCTAATCAACTCAACCATGGCACCAAGTGCCTCATTCAGCTCTCTTCCTAAACACCTCCAGGGATGGTGACTGAGTGGTGGACCTCTGTGTACAGTGAGTCCAGGCAGCTTTTGTAGCAATCCACTTGCCCATGCCTTTGCTTTTGCTTCCTAAGGAAGCCAAGGTACATAACAGAATGACACACATTCAACTTCTGTTCCACCTTATGACCAGGACATAGCTAAAGTATACCTCCATGTGCAAAAACTCCCCTGTATGACTTTCCACAGCCATCAGCTCAGAGTCAGTGGGGGTGTCAGAGGTCTGCATGGGGAAATGAATAGTTCATGTGAGAAAAAATTGTTGTTTGCCATCCTCTGTTTTATTCAGTAAGTTCTCCTAAAAGGTTTGCAAAAGCAAGGAGGCCTGAATCCAAATGCTAGTCCCAAGGAGTATCTGCAGAACCAGAGGGTTTGTCAAGCCTGTGTAGGAATTTTGTGTCTTTTCATCATCTGCTGATGGATTAAAGTGCCATTTGCAGGGAAAAGCTCCAAGCTGGCAGTGGCGAAATCATCACACAGAATGGCTGCATTCATGCTGAGCAGCTCTGGAGCTGTCATCATCAAATCAGGCCTCCATGTTCTCTGATACCTGACATAATTTGTGAATAATGAATAGGGCCAGGTCCCTAATGAGCTCCAGGTGTGATTTAACCTGGATCAAGTATTCCACCTACTGTATTTAGTTCTTGCAAGGTCATTTTGCTTCTAGTAAGGACTGGTTTGCACACACTCAGCTGTGTTCTTGTCCTTTAATGCAGTAACTGCCAGATGGTAGCAAAATATTCCTTTTGTAATGAAGTCTGCTGAAGGAGACTGCTTAGGCCTTCAGAAATATAATTTACCAAATAAAGGATGGGCTTCAGGAAAGAAAGGGAATACTGTAATGTAATAGAGATTAAAAAATTTTCTTGAGGCATCTGGTGATTAGTAGCTTCTCTGATGTCAAGAGAGGGGACCTAACTCTTTATTTCCAATTAGCTATTTCCTCATTCACCAATAGAATAGAATAGAATAGAATAGAATAGAATAGAACAGAACACAACAGAATAGACCAGGTTAGAAAAGAGCTTTGAGATCATCAAGTCCAACCTATCATCCAACACTATCTAATCAACTAAACCATGGCACCAAGTGCCTCATCCAGTCTCCTCCTAAACACCTCCAGTGATGGTGACTCCACCACCTCCCTGGGCAGCACATTCCAATGGCCAATCTCTCTTTCTGTGAAGAACTTCTTTCTAACATCCAGCCTAAACTTCCCCTGGCACAACTTGAGACTGTGTCCTCTTGTTCTGGTGCTGGGTGCCTGGGAGAAGAGACCAACCCCCACCTGGCTACAACCTCACTGAAGGTAGTTGTAGAGAGCAAGAAGGTCTCCCCTGAGCTACCTCTTCTCCAGGATAAGCAACCCCAGCTCCCTCAGCCTCTCCTCATAGAGCTTGTGCTCCAAAACCCTCACCAGCTTTGTTACCCTTCTTTGGACATGTTCAAGTGTCTCCATGCCCTTGAGGTTCCCAGACCTGGAAACAGGACTCAAAGTATGGCCTAACCAGTGCTGGGTTCAGGGGCAGAATGACTTCCCTGCTCCTCCTGGCCACACTATTTCAGATGCAAGCCAGGATGCTGTTTGCCCTCTTGGCCCCCTGGGCACTCTACTGGCTCATGTTTAGCCTACTATCACCTATGTACTCTTAAACGTTTTGTTTCTGTGGGGTTAGCATTAGTAGTGCCTCAAAAAATTGTGCAGATTAACTGTGTGAGGATTTGTAGTAGAGGCTTCATAGGCACCAGATTTTCATCTGCAAAGTGCAGTCAGATACTTAAGGTTTTCACTTACACCGTAATTAGCCTGGTTGCTGGATGAATTGCACACTCATTTCCTAGCCACAATTATGCCTATTTCTCTCAAATCACTCTTAATTCCTAGCAGCATTACTGTAGAATCTGTTATGTGACCATTCACACCCTGCTTTTTCTCATGGCCTGGACAGGCTTATTTTCACAGCTGAATAGATCAGAGCTGTCTAGTTTATCATATTCTGTGGGGCAGGTAGTTTGGGTTGGCAGAAATCTCTTCTTTTCAAACCTCCAAGAACCTGCAATGTTCTTCTGAAGCCAGTCATTTGCTAAGTACCTAGCTTTCTCACCCTTAGTTTCCTCAGGCTCCTGAATAACCACTTTTTCTACTCTTTTATCCTCTCTACTAACACAGTTAAAGAAGCCTTGATGTGACTTCCTTTAGCATCCATTTACACTGTCCTATAAATCATACAAAATGTTCTGTACAGGCTCAAGTCTAGTCATTAAATGAAAACCCATCTGTTCATTGTTCCCAATGGGAATATAGTTTCTCTCTCTGCATCACTGCTTGACAAAACTTCTAATCCCATCTGAAAAGGCTGGTGTGTTGTGTTTGGGGCCTGTTATATCAAATACACATCTCTGTGCTCTTTCTTTCCCCTCTCAGGAATTGCTGGGTTTAGACTTCTTTTCTATCTCTGATGGATTAAAAAATTACATCTTAACCTATAAAGGCTCTGCTGGAGTATGTTGCTCTCCTCTTTTGCTGCTGCTGTAGAATGGAATGGAATGGAATGGAATGGAATGGAATGGAATGGAATGGAATGGAATAGAATAGAATAGAATAGAATAGAATAGAATAGAATAGAATAGAATAGAATAGAATAGAATAGAATAGAATAGAATAGAATAGAATAGAATAGACCAGGATGGAAAAGACCTTCGAGAACATTGAGTTCAACCTATCATCCAACACCATCTAATCAACTAAACCATGACACCAAGTGCCTCATCCAGTCTCTTTAACACCTCCAGTGACAGTGACTCCACCACCACCCTGGGCAGCACATTCCAATGGCCAATCTCTCTTTCTATGAAGAACTTCTTCCTAACATCCAGCCTAATCCTCCCCTGGCACAGCTTGAGACTGTGTCCTCTTGTTCTGGTGCTGGTTGCCTGGACAAGAGACCAACCCCCTCTTGTCTACAATCTCCCTTCAGGTAGTTGTAGAGAGCAAGAAGCTCTCCCCTGAACCTCCTCTTCTCCAGGCTAAACAACCCCATCTCCCTTAGCCTCTCCTCATAGAACTTGTGCTCCAAACCCCTCCCCAGCTTTGTTGCCCTTCTCTGGACACATTCCAGCAGCTCAACATCTTTACTAAACTGAGGGGCCCAGAACTGGACACAGGACTCAAGGTGTGGCCTAACCAGTGCTGAGTCCAGGGGCACAAAGACTTCCCTGCTCCTGCTGGCCACACAGTTTGTGATGCAGGCCAGGATGCCATTGGCGTTCTTGGCCACCTGGGCACACTGCTGGCTCATGTACATCCAGCTGTCAATCAGTACCCCCAGGTCCCTTTCTGCCTGGCTGCTCCCCAGGCACTCTGACCCCAGCCTGTAGCTCTGCATGGGGTTGTTGTGGCCAACTCTGCTCCTTCGATCTGTATCCCCCTTGTCATTATTTCCTTTATGGAGAAATTAATGAGAACACTTCTCTTATTTCTGTATGAAACTCTGCCTGAGTTTTCTTTCTTGGATGTCATGGCAAGCAGTAGATCAGTATTTGCACTATCCTTTATCTCTACCAAGAGAGAAATCAACAATACTGGACAACTTAGAGCATAGTCCTGCTGCTATAATGTGTGCTGTGCATTACAACACTACAAGTGTTAGTGTCAAGGTCATGTAGTTGCCAGAGAGCTCAGGCACACCATTATTTTAAGGCTCCTTCCTAAGTGTAGGTATCTAAACCTCTGCTGTAAGTTTTCCTTTGCAGCCAATGAGAAATACAAAACAGACAACTCTAGGGTCCAGTTTATTTCAGTATGAAGTAAATAACTAAAATACATGACTGAAAAGTTACTTCATTTCTACCGACAAAAAGTGCAGCAAAGGCTGACTATCTTACATGTACACAACAACACATGGGTGTCTGTCCATGAGACATTTTCCAGCTGGCCACTCCAACTGGCTGGAGGGCAGAGCCCAGAGAGTGGTGGTGAATGGTGCCACATCCACCTGGCAGCCAGCCACTAGTGGTGTCCCCCCAGGATCAGTGCTGGGCCGCATCCTGTTCAATATCTTTACTGATGATCTGGACAAGGGGATTGAGTCCATCATCAGTAAGTTTGCAGATGACACCAAGTTGGGGGCAGGTGTTGATCTGTTAGAGGATAGGAGAGCTCTGCAGAGGGACCTGGACAGGCTGCACAGATGGGCAGAGTCCAAGGGCATGAGATTGAACACATCTAAGTGCCGGGTGATATACACTGGCCACAACAACACCATGGAGTGCTACAGGCTGGGGTCAGTGACTGGAGAGCAGCCAGGTAGAAAGGGACCTGGGGGTAATGGCTGACAGCCAGCTGAACACGAGCCATCAGTGTGCCCAGGTGGCAAAAAATGCCAGTGGCATCAGAAATAGTGTAGCCAGCAGGAGCAGGGAAGTCATTGTGCCCCTGTACTCAGCACTGGTCAGGCCACACCTTGAGGACTGTGTCCAGTACTGGGCCCCTCAATTTAAGAAGGATACTGAGACACTTGAATGTGTCCAGAGAAAGGCAACAAAGCTGGTGAGAGGTCTGGAGCACAAGCTTTATGAGGAGAGGCTGAGGGAGCTGGGGTTGTTTAGCATGGAGAAGAGGAGGCTCAGGGGTGACCTCATTGCTCTCTCCAACTACCTGAAGGGTGGTTGTAGCCAGGAAGGTGTAGGTCTCTTCTGCCAGGCAACCAGCACCAGAACAAGAGGACACAGTCTCAAGCTGCACCACGGGAGGATTAGGCTGGATGTTAGGAAGAAGTTCTTCCCAGAAAGAGTGATTGGCCATTGGAATGTGCTGCCCAGGGAGGTGGTGGAGTCACCATCACTGGAGGTGTTTAAGAGGAGAATGGATGAGGAACTTGGTACCATAGTTTAGTTGATTAGATGGTGTTGGATGGTAAGTTGGACTTGATGATCTCAAAGGTCTTTTCCAAGCTGATTAATTCTATTCTAGAGTGATTGCCCATTGGAATGGGCTCACCATGGAGGTGGTAGAGTCACCATCATTGGAGGTGTTCAGCAGGAGAATTGATGGGGTCCTTGGTGCCTGATTTAGTTTTTGAGGTGTGTTGGATTGGTTAATGGGTTGGACATGATGATCTTGAAGGTCTCTTCCAACCTGGTCTATTCTATTCTATTCTATTCTATTCTATTCTATTCTATTCTATTCTATTCTATTCTATTCTGTTCTGTTCTGTTCTGTTCTGTTCTGTTCTGTTCTGTTCTAAATAAGTCTTAGTATTCTGCAAACAAATCAATTATTTACTATTGTCCAGTGTGAATTAGATGTGAATGAATGTCCTTTTTCTATAGAGTTGAAAGCATGCAGACAGGTTTAATTGAACTAAATGAAATCTACATGACCACCTGTTTTTGTTTTGTTCTGTTTTAAACACATAGGAAATCAATGTATTGACAGTAGCATTGGTCAACCAGGACAGAGAAAAAAATTCAGAGAAACGAAGCCCGGGTCTAAAATCAGAGAAAGAGGCACTACTAATAGGTAAGACAAGCCCAGACTGTCTCTTCCAACCTGGTTTGTTATTGTATTATTCTATTCTATTCTATTCTTCTATATCTTCTTGACGACAAAATGCCTTTTGTCAAACTTTTGGGTTGCATTTATGCTTACATGCATCTTTGTGGTAATAAAACCAAACACACATCTATATATGTTTTGGTTTTCATCTCCACTCTTAGTGTGGGGAATCCTGAAACAGAAGCATTTTTGGGCTGATTTTTTTTTGTTGTTTGGGCTGATTTTTTTTGTTTTGATTTGGTGTTGGGTTGGAGAGAAGGGCCACAAGGATGATCAGAGGGCTGGAGCACCTCTCCTATGAGGACAGACTGAAGGAGTTGGGGCTGTTCAGTCTGCAGAAGAGAAGGCTCCGAGGTGACCTAATTGTCGCCTTCCAGTATCTGAAAGGGGCCTACAGGAAGGCTGGGGAAGGACTTCTCAGGATCTCAGGTAGTGATAGGACTAGGGGGAATGGAATGAAGCTGGAGGTGGGGAGATTCAGGCTAGATGTGAGGAGGAGGTTCTTCACCATGAGAGTGGTGAGACCCTGGAATGGGTTGTCCAGGGAGGTGGTCGAGGCCTCGTCCCTGGGGGTGTTTAAGAGCAGGCTGGATGAGGCTGTGGCCAGCCTGATCTAGTGTAGGGTGTCCCTGCCCATGGCAGGGGGGTTGGAACTAGCTGATCCTTGTGGTCCCTTCCAACCCTGAATGAAACTATGAAACTATAAACTATGAGTTTTATTGTTGTTTTGTTCTGAAAGGCTCTTCAGAGTTTGGTAACAGTATTTCAGATGTGAAGAATGTTCTGGGACTTCATTTACACTTGCAACATGAAAGTACGAAGATTTTATTAGCACCAAGATTTAGCAGGCTAGAATTGTGTAACTCCTTATTTGGTTATCAGACAAAATGGTGAAGGAATAGGGGATGGAAAGAATATCAGCAAACCACCAAGCCAAAAAAACAATATATACAGCAAGTGCATTTAGCAAGCCAGATTTATGCTTTTGACATTAGGTGAGATAATTAGCATTGGAATAATTGTAAGTAATGCCACAAGGGCCTGTCATAGCCTTTACCTAGAATAAAATCTTTAAAATAAACTCTTTAAAAGTGCCTAAAAGTTAAAGCTTATAGGCAGTGGGGCTGTTAACTAGTAACTAGTATTTAACGAGAAGAGGAGAGGAGACTCGAGGAGAGGAGACTCAAGGAGAGGAGAGGAGAGGAGACTCAAGGAGAGGAGAGGAGAGGAGAGGAGAGGAGAGGAGACTCAAGGAGAGGAGACTCAAGGAGAGGAGAGGAGAGGAGACTCAAGGAGAGGAGAGGAGACTCAAGGAGAGGAGAGGAGACTCAAGGAGACTCAAGGAGAGGAGAGGAGACTCAAGGAGAGGAGAGGAGACTCAAGGAGAGGAGACTCAAGGAGACTCAAGGAGACTCAAGGAGACTCAAGGAGACTCAAGGAGAGGAGACTCAAGGAGAGGAGAGGAGAGGAGAGGAGAGGAGAGGAGACTCAAGGAGAGGAGACTCAAGGAGAGGAGACTCAAGGAGAGGAGAGGAGAGGAGACTCAAGGAGAGGAGAGGAGACTCAAGGAGACTCAAGGAGAGGAGAGGAGACTCAAGGAGAGGAGAGGAGACTCAAGGAGAGGAGACTCAAGGAGACTCAAGGAGACTCAAGGAGACTCAAGGAGAGGAGAGGAGAGGAGAGGAGAGGAGAGGAGAGGAGAGGAGAGGAGAGGAGAGGAGAGGAGAGGAGAGGAGAGGAGAGGAGAGGAGAGGAGAGGAGAGGAGAGGAGAGGAAAGGAGAGGAGAGAATGTTGGCTCTACCTATGCTGCTCTTGGAGGGAACATGCCCCATTTATATCCATGCATGTTTTGCAATTGTTTTCATCAGGACAGGTTTTCATGGAGCTAAAGGTCTGCAGTCCAAAGTGCTCCCTGTGGTACGGCTGGCAGCCACAGAAATGCTGACCTGAAAGACCAGGTTTAATTTCTTTGGTTAGGTGGTTTCACAAGATCAGCAATATCACAGTAGGTGATAGCTCCAAAACTAGCTCAAGTTGTTTAAATGCAACTCATTTACATCTGCTAAGCACCAGGGAAGTCACTGCTTTATTACTGGGGCAGAGATTCACAATGTTCAGGCCAGAAAGGTCAGTTAAAAGTGAAGGATGTATTTAAATGTTTAAAGGGCTTAGTTCATAAGTTTCCCATGATTGGGAAGATGTGGAACATTGGGGTGGACAGAAATTAATAAACTCATTTATTTTGGCTTGTTAGGGAAAAATAAAAGTATGAAATGTTTAATTACAGTGGGTGGTATTTGGTCTGTTCAAAGATAACCTCTGTGAGAAGGAGATAGAGGATGGGATTTTAAGGGCACAAAACCCAACTTTTTTTCTAGGTCATTCATTATTTGAATGCAAGGAGTGGCAGCAGTGTCCCAAAGTGGTTTCCATCCAGCTGTCCTGTGGCACATTCAGATAAACAGTGTAATCTTTGTCTAGATATTGCTGGCCATAATACCCCCACAACTGGCTCATTGTTATGGTTTAAAGGCAAAAGATTGCTCAAGATGGATTTTGTGTTATCTCTTCCTCTGAGACCAGTTCAGTTGTGTCAAGGGAAAAAAGGGCTTTGCTGCCATTCATTCACTGAATTTGTCTGCATTTCACAAAATTCAGTATTGAATTAGAGGGAAAACTGAAAGGGTGGAACAGGGTACCCAGGGAGGTGGTTGAATCCCTGTTCTTGGAGGTGTTTCAAAGAGGCACAGATGTGAATAGAATAGAATAGAATAAACCAGGTTGGAAGAGACCTTCAAGATCATCGCATCCAACCTATCATCCAACACCACTCGACCAACTAAACCATGCAACCAAGCACCCTATCAAGTCTCCTGCTGAACACCTCCAGTGATGGCGACTCCACCACCTCCCCAGGCAGCCCATTCCAATGGGCAATCACTCTCTCTGTGTAAAACTTCCTCCTAACCTCCAGCCTAAACCTCCCCAGTGGTGTTGAGCGACATGGTTTAGCACCAGCCTTGGTAGTTAGAGAGTGGTTGGACTCAATGATCTTAAAGGTCTTTTCCAACTGAAACAATTATCTGTATCTATATCTATATCTATATCTATATCTATATCTATATCTATATCTATATCTATATCTATATCTATATCTATATCTATATCTATATCTGTATCTATATCTCTCTTTATATAGATATATAATATAGATATATAATATATATAGATATAGATATAGATATAGATATAGATATAGATATAGATATAGATATAGATGATATAGATATAGATATAGAATAAAGTTAACCTGGAACTCCAGTTAATAACTACAAAATATTTTCAAGTGTCATTTTATTTACATGATGTGAAAAAAAACCCTGAAGATCCCAAGCAGAAAATCCTTGGGCACACACATAACAAACACAATGCCACTGGTAAAATGTGATTTGAATGCAAATTGGATTCCAGTCAACTCACCCCAGTGTAATGGTTTTGACTTCTGCTTCAACAGCTCGTGTGTATGTGTGTGTGCTTATGGTCATGCACAGCACAAAGGAGACAACTGCTGCAAGGGACTCTCCATAGTAGAAAATTAAATACACACCTTTCCCTTTGCAGATTCAGAAGGCTGTAAACACCATTGGGAAAATGAGGGAAGGAAAAAAGCGTTTCCTTTGCAAAGGCAGTTTGAAATGAGCTACATTTTACTTGTCGTTTTCAACCGTGGCCAGTGTTTGGGGGAAATGAAGTCCATGATTATCCTAAATCATTTCACATCGAGAAAGCAGCATGGCCTGCAGTACCCAAGATACAGTGACCCATTTTTGTCATTTGTAAGCATTTCTAATCTGGGTGTTTATGCTTTAAATATAAGGAACTTCCCCCAGGGTGGTTCAGCTCAAAAAACTCATCCAAACAGACTCGCACTGAGTCTTTCAGTTCAGCTCTCCCCAAACGCACAGCAACACACAGGGCATTTTGTATTTTCAAACTGAGAAATTAGATAGCGCTTTTAATAGCAACTCTGATCCTCCAAATGTTGTTTTCTCTGGTCATCATTGTGGTGCTGTCACTTGATTTTTCACTGCAGAAGAAAAAAAATCTCTTGACTTAGATCCCGACTCTTCCTAAGCCACTTTTCTGTCTACGCCTTTTACCGTGATGCCATAAATAACAGGGAAGATAGGCAGAAGTGGCTTTCTTTTAAGAGAAAGTAAATCAGTAAATATGGCATGAAGGATTTGTGTTTTCTTCAGCTGCAGTTGAGGGTAATACAGATTAAACACTGTTCATAACCAACATCAACACAATTATCAGCAGCATTTGAAGGAGAGAGGTTTCAGACACGATTACGTGAAACATTTTCACAACAGAGCGGCCACTGAAGGGGGGAGCAAAGAAAAAAGCAATAATTTTACCATTACAGTATCCACAATTTCAGATTGGTAAATCAAGCATAAAATTGGTAGTTGAGATGCTTCCAGCAAGTCTTTGTTTAGAAATTCCTTTATTCATCAGTATATTATCTTGGTCACTTACTTGCTAACCGCTGTCGTTCCTGAAGATGAGCTATTGTGTTTACCGTGTTATTATGACTGTATTAAAAATGTGCCATTTTCTGATGCTCATTGGGTTGTGCAAGAAAAATAAGAACCATAATTCATACTGAAAAAAAACCTGCAAGAGCAGACTGTTCAGAATTACTTTGCTCATTTTAATGATATATTATCCGAGGCGATTTCCATGCTTTGTGTGCCTTTGTTTTTTAATCCAGGTATCATATCCACGTTTCTTCATGTCCACCCTTTTGGAGCCAATATAGAGTATCTTTGGTCTTACATGCAGCAGCTGGACTCCAGGGTAAAGAAATTTAATCAGAATCTGTTTTCTCCCTAGAAATATTGTATTACTCTTTACTGCAGGTTAAACTCTTGGTGTGTTTCCATTAGAAAGATAATGGGATATGGGGCTTGGGGGTTTGCAACCTGCATTCATTTGCAAATTACAGTACACGTGCTTGTTGAGTCCTTTGCCTCACACTGTTTAGCTATTGTTTGTTGCACAGGAGAGCACAGCTTTAAATGGCAAGGACTAGCAGCTGATTTTATGATACATGATCCTGAAATACAGCTGAGGAGAAAGAAAGTAGAGTAAGAGGCAGGGGTAACCATGGCACAGTAAATTGTGGACAGTTTTTGGAGATGATTCACAGAATCACAAAGAATCACAGAATCAATAAGGTTGGAAGAGACCTCAAAGATCATCAAGTCCAACCTGTCACCACAGACCTCATGACTAAACCATGGCGCCAAGTGCCACGTCCAATCCCCTCTTGAACACCTCCAGGGATGGTGGCTCCACCACCTCCCTGGGCAGCACATTCCAATGCCTAACAACTCTGTTAAGAACTTTCTCCTCACCTCGAGCCTAAACCTTCCCTGGTGCAGCCTGAGTATATGTCTGGTGCTGGTTGCAGGGGAGAAGAGACCAACCCCCTCCTGGCTACAACCTCCCTTCTGGTAGTTGTAGACAGCAAGAAGGTCTCCTCTAAGCCTCCTCTTCTTCAGGCTAAACAATCCCAGCTCCCTCAGCCTCTCCTCATAGGGCTTGTGCTCCCAACCCATCCCCAGCTTTGTTGCCCTTCTCTTCTGAAATGTGCCCAACCCATAAACGGACCAAAATGGACCAATATTCAGGGCTGTGGGGTTTTTTTCCTGGTGGTTTTGTTGTTGTTGTTGTTTGTTGTTTGTTGCCTTTCTCTGGACATGTTCAAGTGTCTCAATGTCATTAAACTGAGGGCCCCAGAACTGGACACAGGACTCAAGGTGTGGTCTAACCAGTGCAGAGTATAGGGGCACAATGAATTCTCTGCTCCTGCTGGCCACACTATTCCTGATGCAGGCCAGGATGCCATTGGCCTTCTTGGCCACCTGGGCACACTGCTGGCTCATATTCAGTCGGCTGTCAATCAGTACCCCTACGTCCCTTTCTGTTTGGCAGCTCTTCAGCCACTCCAACCACAGGCTGTGACTCCCTATTCTTCTAAGACTTGTCAGTCATGGGTCACACTGAACACAAGTTTTCATGAACACATGAATGGACCTCAGCCTTTGTCTCCACATGAAAGTGAAGAGGGCCTCATAAAAAAAATTGGCTGACCTCATTGCTAAATTCAGTGGTGTGACAAAAAGAGAAGTCAACCCACTCCAGTCCATAGTCAATATATACTTGTAGGATAAGATTATTTGTCTTACTTTTAAGTATTCACTGTAGAAGGACCTGTTCCTCTCCAGTGCATGTTAAGCAAGACAAGGGTGAGAAGCTCAGTTGTGATATAGCCACTTTTGCTCAGGTAAATGCTACTCTAAATGCTAAGCCATGGCTCTGCAGTATGCTAAGCTGCATATGGTACTCAGCAGATGCAAGGATCACCCTGCAATGAGCCTCAGCTCTGATCCACATCTGACAATACTATTCAACATGATGCTGGCCCAGATCTTCTTGCAGCTCACACTGAGAATGTAGCACCCAGACTCAAAATGTTAGTGGGACTCCCTGTGCCGTGATTGTTAGACACAACTCCTTTGGTCCTGCTAGTAATTTGTTCCTGAACGCTCTCTCCATCTTTACTATGTGAAGGGCGCTTGTAGCCAGGTTGGGGTTGGTCTCTTTTCTCAGGCAACCAGCACCAGAACAAGAGGATGCAGTCTCAAGCTGTGCCAGGGGAGGTTTAGGCTGGAGGTGAGGAGAAAGTTCTTCACAGAAAGAGTTGTTAGCCATTGAAATGTACTGCACAGGGAGGTGGTGGAGTCACTGTCCCTGGAGGTACTCAAGAGGGGATTGGATGTGGCACTTGAAGCCATGGTTTAGTAGTCATGAGGTGTTTGGTGATAGGTTGGACTTGATGATCTCTGATGTCTTTTCCAACCTTATTAATTTTATGATTCTATGATACCCATAACCAAGATGACCTTCAGGCTGCTTTGATGGGCTGCTTCATGCCTCTCGAGATTCCTACCTCTGCTTCTATGAAAATGCATAGATGTAAGCAGAGGAGATCCTGAGCTAGAAGCCCACTGGAAATAAGATAGTTTGCATGGATGAGTGAGGAAGGATGATGAAGTTCTTAGGCACTATCTTCAGGCTGTGGCAGCTCAGATTTGATAGTGCTTTACGGTCCACTGCTACTCACAATGAGCAGGAGGTGTGGGATGAAGATGATAGAAAAAAGTGAGGAACTGGTAAATTTCATTTTGTAAAAAGATATCAGGTCTTATCAGACCTTATCACAGAAACATTCAGGCTGGAGAAGACCCTCAGGATCACCAAGTCCAACTGAGAACTCTGCAATGTTCTCTCCTAAACCATAACCCCAAGCACCACAACCAAATGACCTTTAAACACATCCAGGGTTGCTGTCTCAAACACCTCCCTGGGCAGCACATTCCAATGCCTGACCACTCTTCTGTGAAAAAATTTCCTAATGTCCAGTCTAAACCTACCCAGTCACAGCTTGAGGCCATTGCCTCTTGTTCTATCACTAGTTACCTGGGAGAACAGAACAGCACCAGCCTCTCCACAATGTCCTTTCAGGTACATAGAATAGAATAGAATAGAATAGAATAGAATAGAATAGAATAGAATAGAATAGAATAGAATAGAATAGACCAGACCAGGTTGGAAGAGACCTTCAAGATCATCGTGTCCAACCTATCATCCAACACCACCTAATCAACTAACCCATGCAACAAAGCACCCGGTCACGTCTCCTGTTGTAGAGAGCAATGAGGTCTCCCCTCAGCCTTCTCTTTTCCAAACTAACCATCCCCAGCTCCTTCAGTTGCTCTACATAAGATTTATTTTCCAGGCCTGTCCTCAGCTTTGTTGCCCTCCTCTGCACTCACTCCAGCACCTTCACATCTCTCTTGTATTGGGGTGCCCAAAACTGGACACACTACTCAAGGAGTGACCTCACCCATGTACAGGGAGACAATCACCTCCCTACTCCTGCTGGACACAACATTTCTAATACAGGCCAGGATGCCACTGGCTTTCTTGGCCACCTGGTCACACTGCTTGCTCATATTTAGTTGCTTGTCAATTAGAACCCCCCAAGTCCCTTTCTGCCAGACAGCTCTCCAGCCACACTTGCCTAAGCCTGTAGCGCTGCTTGGGGTTGTTGTGACCCAGGTTCAGGACTAGCATTTGGCCTTATAGAAGCTCATCATGTTGACCTATTCTTCTACTTCTCTGTTCCTTGCCTCTGCCACATCTACACCTTCCTTCATCTTGTTCCCAGTTCCTGCAGTACCCAGTACAGAATACAATAGAATAGAATAAATCAGGTTGGAAGAGACCTTTGAGATCAAGTCCAACCTATCATCCAACACTCTGTAATCAACTAAACCATGGCACCAATCACCCCATCAAGTCTCCTCCTAAACACTTCCAGTGATGGTGACTCCACTACCTACCTGGGCAGCACATTCCAATGGCAAATCACTCTCTCTATGAAGAATTTCTTCCTAACATCCAACCTAAACATCCCCTGGCACAGCTTGAGACTGTGTCCTCTTGTACTGGTGCTGCTTGCCTGGGAGAAGAGACCAACCCCCACCTGGCTACAACCTCCCTTCATGTAGTTATAGACAGCAATAAGGTCTCCCCTGAGCCTCCTCTTCTCCAGGCTAAGCAACCCCAGCTCCCTCAGCCTCTCCTCAGAGGGCTTGTGCTCCAAACCCCTCACCAACTTCACTGCCCTTCTCTGGACACCTTCCAGCAGCTCAACATCTTTCCTAAACTGAGGGCCCAGAACTGGACACAGGACTCAAGGTGTGGCCTAAGCAGTGCTGAGTATGCCAGATTTTCTCAGTCATCTTTAGAATTTGGCCAGGTTTCAACAGCTTTTTCTCCTGGCTGACCCCTCCACTTCTGTATCTCTTGAGTACCAGCAGCAATAATTTCAAACACCAGCTCCTTAGGCTCCTGCCCTGCTGCTAATTACTTGTGCCCACTGCTTTTCAACTTTCTCCCCCTTCACTGCTGCAGCCCCTTCTTTTGCATGCCTGTGGCCTCTGCCCTTGAATTTCTCCTCACGAGTGATGTGTTGGCTTCTGTGAAGCTGCCAGGATCCAACCCTTAACTTGCAAACACAGCCTGCATGGAAAGAGCATTGTGGCCACCTCTCCAAGGTTCCAAGGAACCAGCCCCTGCAGCTCCTACTGGACCTACCTGCTGCATAATAAACATGAGCTGCAAAATTTGACCTCTCTGGTTTATTTTGGAAGTAGCTGCTTGTAGTAACAAATTGCTTTTTAATAGCACAATCCAGAGATGCAATCTCAGAGATGAATTTCAATTACTTTCCCTGGTTAGCCTGTCATTCCTCACCTGAACAGGATTGATAAGGTCAATATACCCAGCCAGGCTGAGGGCACAGTATAGAGCTCGGATACATTACCCAAAGGTAACCAACCCTCCGTTACCAGCATGAGAGTATGTAAAAGATGGACTTGATTAGTCTGGAGCTTTAGGCTGCACCCAACACTGATTTTCAATGCCTCCTTTAAGAGATGATTTAATCTTTTCATCTTTTTGCTACGCTATAGTCTTCAGGAAAATAAGAGCTGATGGGGACACAGTGGTTGGAGAGCAGCCAGGGAGAAAGGGACCTCAGGGAACTGGTTGACAGACAGCTGAATAGGAGCCAGCAGTGTGCCCAGGTGGACAAGAAGGCCAATGGCATCCTGGCATGCATCAGGAATAGTGTGGCCAGCAGGAGCAGGGAAGTCATTGTGCTCCTGTGCTCAGCACTGGTTAGGCCACACCTTGAATACTGTGTCCAGTAGTGGGCTCCTCAGTTTAGGAAAGATGGTGAGTTGCTGGAAGGTGTCCAGAGAAGGGCAACAAAGCTGGGAAGGGGTTTGGAGCACAGCCCTATGGGGAGAGGCTGAGGGAGCTGGGCTTGTTTAGCCTGGAGAGGAGGAGGATCAGGGGAGACCTTCTTGCTCTCTACAACTCCCTGAAGGGAGGTTGTAGCCACTTGGGGGTTGGTCTCTTCTCCCAGGCACCCAGCACCAGAACAAGAAGACACATTCTCAAGCTGCACCAGGGAAGGTTTAGGCTTGAGGTGAGGAGAAAGTTCTTCACAGTGAATGTTGTTGGCCCTTGGAATGTGCTGCCCAAGGAGGTGGTGGAGTCACCATCACTGGAGGTGTTCAAGAGGGGATTGGATGTGGCAGTTTGCGCCATGGTTTAGGTAGTCATGAGGTGTGTGGTGATAGATTGGACTTGATGATCTTTGAGGTCTTTTCCAACCTTATTGATTCTATGATTCTATGGTTTTCTGATATTTTCTCACCTTTCTTGAGTGGAATGAAGTCTAACTAGCATCTTTTATGTTTTTACACTGTTTTAAAAGAAAAGCTTTCATTGTGGAAGGTTCCTACTAATAAGGATGACCAGAAAGATCATCATTGTCAGAAAAACCTGTCAAACCATGGAGATAGCTCTGGAAAAGAGATAGGCAGAAAGGGACCTGGGGGTACTGGTTGATAGTAGGCTGAACATGAGCCAGCAGTGTGCCCAGGTGGACAAGAAGGCCAATGGCATCCTGGCCTGCATCACGAACAGTGTGGCCAGCAGGAGCAGGGAGGTCATTGTGCCCTTGTACTCAGCACTGGTTAGGCCACACCTTGAGTCCAGTGTCTAGTTCTGGGCCCCTCAGTTTAGGAAAGATGTTGAGTTGCTGGAAGGTGTCCAGAGAAGGGCAACAAAGCTGGGGAGGGGTTTGGAGCACAGCCCTGTGAGGAGAGGCTTCGGGAACTGGGGTTGCTTAGCCTGGAGAAGAGGAGGCTCAGGGGAGACCTTCTTGCTCTCTTCAACTACCTGATGGTAGTTGAAGCTTGGTGTCATCTGCAAATTTACTGATTCCTCACTTTAACTTCACTTTTCTTTCTTCCTCAGATCTCTGCCAATGAGATAGAAATGCTTTTGATGAGGCTGCCACGCATGTTTAAACAGGAGTTTACCGGTGTGGGAGCAACACTGGAAAAGCGGTGGAAGTTTTGTGCCTTTGAAGGAATTAAAACTATCTGACTGTGACTAGCAATGAAGCTATGCAGCAAAAGAATTCCTAGAGCATGGCAGGGTTATAAAGTATTACAGTAAGAATTTTGGGGGTTGGGCACATGGTAGGTATGTTTTCAAAGTTATCCAAGCCTAATTTTAGTTACATTTGTGACGTTCTCTTGTGAGTGGAAATGTAGTCGTGCACCAGTTCCTGAACTAAAAATGAAGAGCATTTTGTTTTATTTTATTAAAAAAAAAAACACCAAACAAAAAGTTTCCCCATGTGACAGAGCTGTTTCCTATGAAAACTGAGGAAAGGTACCCACAGTCATAATGATTTCAAAGTACTACGTGTCCTGCAGCTAAGAAAAGCTCACTGAGCAACCGGCTGGGGGAGAAAGATCGGCCCGGTGACGGTCGCTGAGCTACAGCGACGTGTGGGTAGTAGTAGTGGAACTCATTAGGTTTTGTTATGGAGAGCTCTCTCTGTTGAGTAAGAAAACTGAGGCATTTTGCAGTGAGGAGAAGCATACCAAAAGAAAACTTGAAGATGTGTCTGGAGTTGTTGTATTTTGTACATTAAGTTATATGCTGTACCAGGGATTTTTTGCCTTATTCAAAGAGGCCTGAAAATGTGATTGGAGTCCTCAAGAATGCTTTATCAAGAATATTATTTTTCTAATGTAACTATTCTCCATTACAAGGTTCTTTTAACATGGATTGCATATCAATTTTCATAAACATGTAAATAAGGAGGAAACCAGTGTTACTGTATTGTATTTGGTATGTAACATTCAGGTTTATGCATCAAATTAAATATTCTGTTGCATTACTGTTACAAATTTTATAGCAGATATATTAATTTTTATCAATAAATATGGCTTCTACCATATTGTGTGTGCCAAGTTTTTCTTCTGATGCTTGAGCTTTTATCCTGCCTGACCAACCTGGTGGCCATCTATGAGCAGGTGATGAAATTAATAGATGAGGGGAGAGTAACTGATGTCGTTTAGCTGGACCTGAGCAAAGCCTTCCACACTGCTCCGCACCACATCCTGGACTCCAAACTGGTGACACATGGGTTTGATGGGTGGACCAATAGATGGATAAGGAACTGGCTTGATGGCAGCACCCAAAGAGTGGCTGTCAATGACTCCATGTCCCACTGGAGGCCAGGGACAAGCAGAGTCCCTCAGGGATCAGTCCTGGCACGAGGCTTGTTCGACATCTTTGTGGGTGCCATGGACAGTGGCATTGAGTGCACCCTCAGCAAGTTTGCTGATGACACCAAGCTGTGTGGTGCAGCAGACACGCTGGAGGGAAGGGAGGCCATCCAGAGGGACCTTGACAGGCTGGAGAGGTGGGCACAAGCCAACCTCATGAGGTTCAACAAGACCAAGTGCAGGGTCCTGCATCTGGGTCGAGGCAACCCCAAGCACAAATCCAGGCTGGGCAGTGACTGGATGGAAAGCAGCCCTGAGGAGACAGATATGGGGGTGCTGGTGGACAAGAAGCTCGACATGAGCTCTCAGTGTGCACTTGCAACGCAGAAAGCCAATCCGATCCTGGGCTACATCAGGAGAAGTGTGGCCAGCAGGGCAAGGGAGGGGATTCTCCCCCTCTGCTCAGCTCTGGGAAGACCCCACCTGGAGTACTGCCTCCAGTTCTGGAGCCCCTATTCGAAGAGGGATGTGGAGGTGCTGGAAGGTGTCCAGAGAAGGGCCAGGAGGATGATCAGAGGGCTGGAGCACCTCTCCTGTGAGGACAGACTGAAGGAGTTGGGGCTGTTCAGTCTGGAGAACAGAAGTCTCCAATGTGACCTCATTGTGGCCTTCCAGTATCTCAAGGGGGCCTACAGGAAGGCTGGGGAGGGACTGCTCAGGATCTCAGGTAGTGATAGGACTAGGGGGAATGGAATGAAGCTGGAGGTGGGGAGATTCAGGCTGGAGGTGAGGAAGTTCTTCTCCATGAGAGTGGATTCTATTCCATTCCATTCCATTCCATTCCATTCCATTCCATTCTACTCTGGTTGCCACAGAGCCTGAGTTAAGGTAAGTTACTGGGGTGAAACTAGTAATTACATGCCAGTTATGTTAATGAAAAACAACTAGTCTAATCCAAAATAACAATGACTTTTTCTGTTGTGATCATCCAGATCTATGAATAATTCAGGTAAAACTGTGTTAGGTCTGACAGCTCTTATTTAAGTAATGTAACATGAATGTGTATGGATAGTGCTTAAGCTAGGGAAAAGAGATGCGAGAAAACTTTCACCTCCGCTTTCTTCATGCCATACTTATTCATTATATTCTGTCCTCTCTCTTCTCTTGTGTCCACTCTTTTCACTTTCACTTGCCTCCTCGCTCACAAAACGACTCTGACCCCAGATAGCCACAAAACATCTGAAAACTGACAGGACCCTGTAACATAATTAGCATATTTTCTCTGTGTGTGTCTTCCCTTTTTCTTTCCTGGGTTTTTCATGTCTGTCTACACCAAAGGTGTTTTAGGAGAGTGACTTCTTAGTTCTCGTGTACTACCAGCCCTATGAGGAGAGGCTGAGGGAGCTAGGGTTGCTTAGCCTGGAGAAGAGGAGGCTCAGGGGAGACCTTCATACTGTCTACAACTACCTGAAGGGAGGTTGTAGCCAAGTGGGGGTTGGTCTCCTCTCCCAGGCAACCAGCACCAGAAAAAGAGGACACACTCTGCCAGGGGAGGTTTAGGCTGGAGGTGAGGAGAAAGTTCTTCAGAGAAAGAGTTATTGGCCATTGGAATGTGCTGCCCAGGGAGGTGGTGGAGTCACCATCACTGGAGGTGTTCAAGAGGGGATTGGAAGTGGCACTTGAAGCCATGGTTTTGTTAGTCCTGAGGTGTTGGTTGATAGATTGGACTTGATGATCTCTGAGGTCTTTTCCAACCATATTGGTTCCATGATTCTGTGATTCTATGAAAAGGAATCTCTTCCACTGGCCTTTAGACACCAAGTTAGAATATTTAAACTTTAAGTATAAATAGCATGTAGAATAGAATAGAATAGAATAGAATAGAATAGAATAGAATAGAATAGATTTGAATTGAATTGAATTGAATTGAATTGAATTGAATTGAATTGAATTGAATTGAATTAACCAGGTTGGAAGAGACTTTTGAGTTCATCAAGTCCAACCTATCACCCAACACCATCTAATGAACTAAACCATGGCACCAAGCACCCCATCCAGTCTCTTCCTAAACACTTCCAGTGATGGTGCCCAAATGAAATGTGTTGCTGGTAGGTGGCTGCAAACCCCTGGAGTCATGGCTGTGAGTGACGGTCCTCTTACATTGGGCACATAGCAATGCAGCCTGTGAATCTGGCATGAGGTGATGCACTTGACCATGATGCACTTGACCATAATGAAAGAAAAAGTCAGTATGGTGAAAAGAAGGCTAGCTTTTCTCTATGACATTTTACCCTGATGTCTGCTTGGTCATTTGCAGCAGAAGTCAGAGTGCTCTTCCCCCAGAAAAAGGAAGATGTTGAGGTGGCTAAGTGGTGCTTACTGAAATGAGGCAGTGCAAGACCTGAAGCACATTTATCCATCTGAGTCACATTGAAAGAGGATGCACACTTGGCAAAGGCTCAAAGTAATTTGCTGTTAGCAGGGTCCTCAAAATGGCAGTGGGAAAGAAAAGGGAAGGAAATGTCAAGTAAAAGCCACATCAGGCTAACCATGAGCTCAAGAGCTGAGACTGTGCTGTAGCCTAGCATGCAGCTGCAACTTATGGCAGCAAGTAGTAGCAGTGTCCCCTCTTCTCAAACAAGAACTAATAGAGCAATGGATTTGGCTTCTAACTGTCCAAATATGCTAGGGGGACTTTTCAGGGAGTTGCAGTCTCAGTTGGCCTGAACTCCTGTTCACCTAGGAGGGCTTTTGAGCTCATCCTCACCTTTGAATTGTCTTGGAGTGGTGTCAGGGTTGAATTTCATCAGTTCAGAGGGCCAGCCTCTTACTGCCCTCTCTCTGATCCCACTTGAAGGCTTAAGAGGTGTGCTGTGCAAAACCTCATGGACAAATTCAAGTGAGATGAGTGTAACCTCGCTGTTAAACTGCATTTTATGCCCACAAGAGTGTTTGGTGAAGACTTCATTATCCCCATTACTAAAAAAGGCAACTTCCAATATTTCCTCATGCTATTGGCCATAGTGGAATACAATTGTTTATCCAAGTGTGCATGTTCTGAGTGAAACTTGCATGTTCACAACTGCCAGGGCATCACACTCTGTTTAGAACAGCCACAGTGAGATTCAGAGAAAATCCTGTATCAACCTATGCTACATTTAGCTACACATCATGTACAGTAAATGCTGTGGAATCTAAAGCTAGAAAATGTGTTGTAAGAGCATTCTGGGTGGTTTGTTTGAGTCAAAAGTCTGGTCTTGCAAGTGTTGTTTTATTTAAACTCAGAATGGCTTTGACAGTGAGTGTTACTGAGACAAAAATGTTCTGTGATGAATAGCATGGAATGGAATGGAATGGAATGGAATGGAATGGAATGGAATGGAATGGAATGGAATGGAATGGAATGGAATAAAATGGAATGGAATGGAATGGAATGGAATGGAATGGAATGGAATGGAATGGAATAAAATGGAATGGAATGGAATGGAATAGAATGGAATGGAATAGAATAGAATAGAATAGAATAGAATAGAATAGAATAGAATAGAATAGAATAGAATAGAATAGAATAGAATAGAATAGAATAGAATTAACCAGGTTGGAAAAGACCTCAGAGATCATCGAGTCCAACCTATCACCCAACACCATCTAATCAACTAAACCATGACACCAAGCACCCCATCCAGTCTCTTCCTAAACACCTCCAATGATGGTGACTCCACCACCTCCCTGAGCAGCCCATTCCAATGGGCAATATGACTGCCTGGACTGCAAAGGGTGACTTTTACTTACTGAATTAAAACTGTCTTTCTCAAACCCAAGTCAGCTGAAAAAGCAGAGGAATCAGGAAATGATGTTTACAAGGTGCAGTTCCTCTGGCTACAGAAACCCATTACAGTGAACACATGGAAATACCTAATTTGTAAACAAAATCAAATGGATATGCTCAGGAGGACCTTTGATTAAGTGTTTTGCCTCTCTCTAGATAATAAACATTGTGCCTGTTCAGCCTTAATGGGCTGGCTGCAATGTCATTGTCACTCTCGGTGGGGATATTTTGAGGGGCAGAAAGAGGAAATGAATGCATATTCCTTTAAACACAGCAGAGAGCACTCCTGCAATCCTGTCACAGCCATATTCTAGCCATTTACTCAGACCTTCTGGCTGGTAAGTTGTTCTTGCCAATTTAGGTGCTTTTATATACATAACACTAAAGACTGGGGGGAAAAAAACCCTCATCCAGTCGTGCTGCTCGTAGCTTAGCCATGCCACAGTTAATTCTGTAGTGATCTCAATAGCATATGGTGGATCAAAATACATCTAGCATCCAGCTGTAATCAAGGATATCAAGTGATGGAAAAGATATTTTTTTGGCTTGATAGTTTGCTAGGAGAGATTAGTGTTGTCAAAATGCTGTCCTCACTTCCTAGCCTGAATCTTTCTGCCTTCTTCTAGCCAGTTTTGCTTTGCTCTGCAAGATTAAATAATCCTTTAGTGCTGCATATTTTCTCCCCATGAAGTTATTTATACATGGTGGTCTATTTACTTAGCATTCTTTCTCATAAACCAAACAGATTGAGCTTTAAAATGTTTTGCTATAAAACATTTATCTTCCTCCAATCGTTGCAACCCTTTTTTTTCAATATCCTTTCTAGTTTTTCCACACTCGTGATAAGATTTGAGGAGAAAAAACAGTTACAGGAATGGGCCTGATCAAGGCTATGTGCAGACATGAAGTCAAATCTCTGCTCTGATTCAGCTCTTTGCCTCCAGTTTCTTTTAGACTGTTACACAGAATCAATAAGATTGGAAAAGACCTCAAAGATCTTCAAGTCCAACCGATCACACAACACCTCAGGACTAACTAAACCATGGCACCAAGTGCCACATCCAATCCCCTTTTTTGAACACCTCCAGGGATGGTGACTCCACCACCTCCTTGGGCAGCACATTCCAATGGCCAGCAACACTCTCTGTGAAGAACTTTCTGCTCATCTCAAGCCTAAACATTCCCTGGTGCAGCTTGAGACTGTGTCCTCTTGTTCTGGTGCTGGTTGCCTGGGAGAAGAGACCAACCCCCACCTGGCTACGATCTGCCTTCAGATAGTTGTAAACAGCAAGAAGGTCTCCCCTGAGCCTCCTCTTCTCCAGGCTAAACAATCCCAGCTCCCTCAGCCTCTCCTTGTAGGGTTTGTGCTCATGTCCTCTCCCCAGCCTCGTTGCTCTTCTCTGGACATGTTCAATGTCTCAATATCCTTCTTAAACTGAGGGGCCCAGAACTGGACACAGGACTCAAGGTGTGGCCTAACCAGTGCTGAGTCCAGGGTCACAATGACCTCCCTGCTCCTGCTGGCCACACTGTTCCTGATGCAGGCCAGGATGCCATTGGCCTTCTTGGCCACCTGGGCACACTGCTGGCTCATGTTCACCCTCCTATCAACCAGTACCCCCAGGTCCCTTTCTGCCTGGCTGCTCTCCAGTCACTCTGACCCCAGCCTGTAGCACTGCATGGGGTTGTTGTGACCAAAGTGCAGCACCCAGCACTTGGACTTGTTGAATGCCATCATGTTGGTCTCTGTCCGTCTGTCCAGCCTGTCAAAGTAGTATTCTAAGTAAAGGACTGTTAGGTCATTTTCTTCATCCTTCTGGTGCAACAGATTCCTCACAGATTCCTCTGTTCTGAGGAATCTGTATCTTAAAGCCTGGCTTTTCTCCCCCCATGGACAGGCTTGTTTGTGCAAGGGCAAAGGTCACATCCCAGGAGGGTACTTTGGGGCTTATATCCCAGGCATGGCCTTCAGGGTGTGTTCTTTTCTACAGGGAAAGCCTGGATAATTCTATGTTGCTTATAGCCTTTCCTGGTCACAATGGGGTAATCGGATTGGCTGTCAGGATGTTTGCTGATCTCATCAAGCATTCAGAGGGCAATCCCACAAGCTTTGTCTAGACCAGGCTTTAAATGCATGTCATTAGCACATATTAGCTGATGCATTTTAAAAATCTGATGCAGGCAAGGCATGAAGCCTTTAATGTGAAAAGCTGGCTGAGTTAGGCCCTTAGGCATTAGGTTGACACTGGTTTGTCTGTTTAAGAGTTAGAGAATAAGTTAGCCAAGGGCTTGACTGCAAAGAGCATCTGATTTGGAAGAAGACAACCTCTGGATTTAAAGGAGGACTCTAGGCCTATGAGGAGAGGCTGAGGGAGCTGGGGTTATTTAGCCTGAAGAAGAGGAGGCTGAGGAGAGACCTCATTGCTGTCTACAACTACCTGAAGGGATCTTGTAGTGAGGTGGGGGTTGTTCTCTTCTCCCAGGCAACCAGCACCAGAACAAGAGGACACAGTCTCAAGCTGTGATAGGGGAGGTTTAAGCTGGATATTAGGAAGAAGTTCTTCCCAGAAAGAGAGATTGGCCATTGGAATGTGCTGCCCAGGGAGGTGGTGGAGTCACCATCACTGGCGGTGTTCAAAAAGGCATTGTACGTGGCACTTGAAGCTATGGTTTAGTTAGTCCTGAGGTGTTGGGTGACAGGTTGGACTTGATGATATCTGAGGTCTTTTCCAACTTATTGATTCTATGAGTCTAAGACCAGAAAGAGATACAATCATAAGCAGTTACTCTGAAATAAGGCTGTATCATAGTATTATACACTTAGTTAGATAAGTTGTCTGGTTTTGTTTTTCTTAAACCTTCCCCAAACCTCAGTTCCTATATGAGAGGTAAGATATGAGGAGAGGCTATGAGGCCCTATGAGGAGAGGCTGAGAGAGTTGAGGTTGCTTAGCCTGGAGAAGAGGAGGCTCAGAGGAACCTGTCTACAACTAGCTGAAGGGAGGTTGTAGCCTGGTGGGGGTTGATCTCTTCTCCCAGGCAAGCAGCACCAGAACAAGAGGACACAGTCTCAAGCTGTGCCAGGGGAGGTTTAGACTGGATGTTAGGAAGAAGTTCCTCATAGAAAGAGTGATTGGCCATTGGCATGTGCTGTCCAGGGAGGTGATGGAGTCACCATCACTGGTGGTGTTTAGGAAGAGACTGGATGGGGTGGTTGGTGCCATGGTTTAGTTGATTAGATGGTGTTGGGTGATAGGTTGGACCCAATGATCTCAAAGGTCTTTTCCAACCTGCTTACTTCTCTTCTCTTCTCTTCTCTTCTCTTCTCTTCTCTTCTCTTCTCTTCTCTTCTCTTCTCTTCTCTTCTCTTCTCTTCTCTTCTCTTCTCTTCTCTTCTCTTCTCTTCTCTTCTCTTCTCTTCTCTTCTCTTCTCTTCTCTTCTCCTCTCCTCTCCTCTCCTCTCCTCTCCTCTCCTCTCCTCTCCTCTCCTCTCCTCTCCTCTCCTCTCCTCTCCTCTCCTCTCCTCTCCTCTCCTCTCCTCTCCTCTCCTCTCCTCTCCTCTCCTCTCCTCTCCTCTCCTCTCCTCTCCTCTCCTCTCCTCTCCTCTCCTCTCCTCTCCTCTCCTCTCCTCTCCTCTCCTCTCCTCTCCTCTCCTCTCCTCTCCTCTCCTCTCCTCTCCTCTCCTCTCCTCTCCTCTCCTCTCCTCTCCTCTCCTCTCCTCTCCTCTCCTCTCCTCTCCTCTCCTCTCCTCTCCTCTCCTCTCCTCTCCTCTCCTCTCCTCTCCTCTCCTCTCCTCTCCTCTCCTCTCCTCTCCTCTCCTCTCCTCTCCTCTCCTCTCCTCTCCTCTCCTCTCCTCTCCTCTCCTCTCCTCTCCTCTCCTCTCCTCTCCTCTCCTCTCCTCTCCTCTCCTCTCCTCTCCTCTCCTCTCCTCTCCTCTCCTCTCCTCTTCTCTTCTCTTCTTAAAAATTAACCCTCTGGTGAATTTCCATTTTCATTGCTGCTCCTGACTGAATGCAGCTGATTATCCAGTTTGTGTCTGGGGAGGGGGTCAGAAAACTTGTACACTCTGCAGATCTGCTTGCTGACGTAAAAAGCTGACTTGCATTTCACAGGGGGAGGACATGGTACGTTTGTGAGAGGAATGGGAGTGGAGCACCAGAAGGCCATAAAATAGGATTAAAAATAGAGACTGGAGGGATTTTGTTGGAACCTGGCGTTCCATCAAAAAAGCACACAAATCCCAAGACATCCCAGAAGCCTGTTAGAAACAAAGGAGGGGAACCAGGAAGAAAAAGAGATAAGATTTTGTAGTAAAAAAGATCATTGTAAAGTATGGTGGTGTCATATTCATCAGAGTGTGAGTTTTCTTTGCTGGTTCTGCCCACGTAGTCAGCTCTGGCTGGTGTTGTGTCCAAGATTCACTAGAGGAACCTGTGGTTAGGCCATACCTTGTGTCATAGCAGTAGTATCTGTCAGGGTTGGAAGGGACCTCAGGGATCATCTAGTTCCAACCCCCCCTGCCATGGGCAGGGACACCCCACACTAGATCAGGCTGGACAGAGCCTCATCCAGCCTGCTCTTAAACACCTCCAGGCATGGGGCCTCAACCACCTCCCTGGACAAACTCATTCCAGGGCTTCACCACTCGCATGGGGAAGAACTTCCTCCTCACATCCAGCCTGAATCTCCCCACCTCCAGCTTCATTCCATTCCCCCTAGTCCTATCACTACCTGATAGCCTGAGAAGTCCCTCCCCAGCCTTCTTGTAGGCCCCCTTCAGATACTAGAAGGCCACAGTGAGGTCACCTGGGAGCCTTCTCTTCTCCAGACTGAACAGCCCCAACTCCTTCAGTCTGTCCTCACAGGAGAGGTGCTCCAGCCCTCTGATCATCCTCACGGCCATTCTCTGGACACCTTCCAGCACCTCCAGACCCCTTCTGTGTCCAGTTCTGGGCCCCTCACTTTAAGAAGGATATTGAGGCATTGAATGTGTCCAGAGAAGGGCAACAAGGCTGGGGAGACGTCTCAAGCACAGCCCTGTGATGAGAGGCTGAGGGAGCTAGGGTTGCTTAGCCTGGAGAAGAGAAGGCTCAGGGGAGACCTTATTGCTCTGTACAACTACCTGAAGGGAGGTTGTAGCCAGGTGGGATCTCTTCTCCCCAGGCAACCAGCACCAGTACAAGGGCACACAGTCTCAAGCTGCACTAGGGGAAGTTTAGATTGGAGGTGAGGAGAAAGTTCTTCACAGAGAGAGTTGTTAGCCATTGGAATGTGCTGCCCAGGGAGGTGGTGGAGTCACCATTCCTGGAGGTGTTCAAAAAGGGATTTCAAATAGGGACTGGATGTGGCACTTGGAGCCATGGTTTACTTAGTCCTGAGGTGTTGGGTAACAGGTTGGACTTGATGATCTTTGAGGTCTTTTCCCACCTTACTGATTCCACGATTCAAAATCACACTGCAGTTAACTCTGTCCAAGAAATAAGCTGATCAAGTCATACTGCCTTTCAACAGCAAAGGATCTCCCCTGCAAGAGAAATACCTCACCTCTAGTTCTATGGTTCACTGGTTCATATGCAATGGTGATGTTAGCAAAAAAGATTTTTGTCCTTGAAGGCTGGTGAGGACATATGTCATCCATGGCAATTAAGCATTTGCCAGGCACTCAAAACCCCCTTCAGGATGCCACTTCTGCTCCTCTACTCTGACTGGCTATCACCTTGGTGAACTTGCAACTTGTTTATGTGGAGACAGAAAAGCTAATGTCTCATCAGCTTAGCATCTACACTTCTCTTTTCAAAAGAGGAACAGCTGAGGATAAGCATCATGCCACCAGTCCAAGGCTGATTTGTGTAATAAAGAACTGCAGGACAGGAACTGCTTCACAGAATGATACTGGAAACCTGCTTTGCATAATAAGAGAAGGAAGCCAGATGGTGACTCAACAGCAGAAGTTTTCTAAACCACATTTCCTACCCTGAGAGATTCTTGATTGACAGCTCTGGAAACAGGTGTTTTATGTGTCCATAGGGCAGGACAGGGAAGGCATCTAATATTGTCCCAGCAGAGGTGTACAGAAATCATCTGCCATTTCATTGCCATCCTTATGAAGTCTTTGCTTCATTTGTGCAAACTGCAGAGAAAGGAGACATCTGCAAAATGCATGTTTGACCCTGATTTGAGGCCACAGAACTTCTGCTAGGTAAAAGTTGAGCTTCAGGACTGGATTTGAAACTGTGTTCTATAAAATCATCATCCTAACCTACTAGTAGGAGGTAATCCAATTACTTGACCAGGGGAAGGCAGAGTCTCTTGAATTATGAATGAAGAAGCATGCCTTGGTGGTGACCCCATTCTTCCATTCTTTGGAGCACAGCCCTGTGAGGAGAGGCTGAGGGAGCTGGGGTTCCTTAGCCTGGAGAAGAGGAGGCTCAGGGGAGACCTTCTTGCTCTCTATAACTACCTGAAGGGAGGTTGTAGCCAGGTGGGCATTGGTCTTTTCTCCCAGGCAAACAGCACCAGAACAAGAGGACACAGTCTCAAACTGTGCCAGGGGAGGTTTAGGCTGGATGCTAGGAAGGAGTTCTTCCCAGAAAGAGTGATTGGCCATTGGAATGTGCTGCCCAGGGAGGTGGTGTAGTCACCATCAGTGAAGGTGTTTAGGAACAGAGTGGTTGGGGTGCTTGGTGCCATGGTTTAGTTGATTAGATGGTGTTGGGTGATAGGTTGGACTTGATGATCTCAAAGGTCTTTTCCAAACTGGTTAATTCTATTCTATTCTATTCTATTCTATTCTATTCTATTCTATTCTATTCTATTCTATTCTATCCTATCCTATCCTATCCTACTCTATTTTATTCTTTTCCCCCTTGACCTTCACAATGAACATGATGTAAAAATACATATCTGGCAAAGAGGTTCATTCCATTAGGAAGACAGCAAAAGAGCTCATTTCACATTCACACGGAATGGTTTGAGATTACATTCTATTCTACTCCTATTCTAGTCTAGTCTAGTCTAGTCTAGTTTACTTACTGCTCCCATGTTAAAGCAATGTGGCTGTCTTCTTTCAAACTCCTTTTTTCTAATGGTTTCTTCTTCTGAAAAGTTACATTTTAATGTAGTTTGAATTAACTCAAGCCTTGTTACAGGTAGTTAACAAGCTGTGGTGTCAACAGAAAACTATGAATTCTCTGCAGCAAGAGGGTGGACCCCAACTGAAAAATTAATGTGGACAGCTTCTTCCTGAATTTGTTAAAAGTTTTGACATGACTTTATTTGCCAATTTCCAAAGGAGATGGAGCATTAAAAAGGTTTCCAGAAATAACCAGAAGAAGGTTGCAGCTCCCAGACCCATTTGGCTTGTCCCTGCTCCAAGTTCCCCAGTCCAGGCATGTAACAATGTTCAGAGAAAATAAAAAACTGTTTCAGAGTTCAAGTTAGGTAATTCAAAGCTTTGGGAAGGTTACAAAAAAGGTCCTTTGCAGCCAGTTCCAAGATTCAGTATCTGAAGGGCACCTACAAGAAGGCTGGGGAGGGACTTCTCAGGATATCAGGGAGTGATAGGACTAGGGGGAATGGAATGAAGCTGGAGGTGGGGAGATTGAGGCTGGAGGTGAGGAGGAAGTTCTTCCCCATGAGAGTGGTGAAGCCCTGGAATGGGTTTGTCCAGGGAGGTGGTTGAGGCCCCATCCCTGGAGGTGTTTAAGAGCAGGCTGAATGAGGCTCTGGCCAGCCTGATCTAGTGTGAGGTGTCCCTGCCCATGGCAGGGGGGTTGGAACTAGATGCTCCTTGTGGTCCCTTCCAACCCTGACTGATACTATGATACTGTGATTCTCAGATCAACACTACTGTTCTTCTGTGTAACTAATCTAAAGTAAGGTTTTCATTAACTCTCTTTATTTGATGCATTGTGAAACAAACCAAATGGGACTGTTTAGGCTGGCCAAAAAAAACAACCAAACAAAACCAAACCCAAGTACAAAATCCCACATGAGCTGAGCTAAACAGCACACACCAAGTGCTGAGCAACAAAGAAAATAGCTCTTGATACACAAATTCTTTGTGCTGCTGCTAAGCAGGAGATGGACAACATTAAAGCTGTAAGGGAGCACCAAGGCATTCTCCCAGAGGATGTAGGGAAATTACTGCATTCTGACATGTCATAGAAGTATAACTCAGTACTAACTAGTTCTTGTTGATCACAGATGTATTACGTGACAATATACAGACTGGGGCAAAACACCTTTGCTTTCCAAACTATTGAGTGCCTGAGAGCTGTCACCTAAGAGTAGGATAGGATAGGATAGGATAGGATAGGATAGGATAGGATAGGATAGGATAGGATAGGATAGGATAGGATAGGATAGAATAGAATAGAATAGACTAGACTAGACTAGACTAGAATAGAACAGAACAGAACAGAACAGAACAGAACAGAATAGAATAGAATAGAATAGAATAGAATAGAATAGAATAGAATAGAATAGAATAGAATAGAATAGAATAGAATTAACCAGGTTGGAAAAGACTTTCAAGATCATCGAGTCCAACCTATCACCCAACACCATCTAATCAACAAAACCATGGCACCATTTCTTGCTATTGTCCAGAGAGCAGTGCCTAATTTTCCCTTATCCAGGTGAGCACTTTATCTGATGAAATGTTGGATAATTGATTGCCCATTGGAATGAGCTGCCCAGGGAGCTGGTGGAGTCACCATCAGTGGAGGTGTTTAGGAAGAGTCTGGATGAGGCACTTGGTATCATGGCATCATGTCCCTGTCCATGGCAGTGAGGTTGGAACTAGATGATCCTTGAGGTCCCTTCCAACCCTAACAATTCTAGGATTCTTTAATTCTAAATCCAGGCCTTAAAGTATAGCACATGGGTTCTAAGGCAGGCTTCTAAGGTGGCCTCTCTTCTGGTCTTCTTAGCTCAACCTTTATTCCCTCTGGTCTTGTCTGCAGATTTGTGTGGGTCTCAAGATCACTCGAGTGGACTGAAGCTTTTTATCCCCTCAGCACATCACACCTTTTAATTTGTTCATTATACAATGTCTGTTGATTGTACTGGAAGTCCTAGTAGTATCATAGTATCAGTCAGGGTTGGAAGGGACCACAAGGATCATCTAGTTCCAACCCCCCTGCCATGGGCAGGGACACCCCACACTACATCAGGCTGGACAGAGCCTGCTCTTAAACACCTCCAGGGATGGGGCCTCAACCACCTCCCTGGACAACCCATTCCAGGGTTTCACCACTCTCATGGGGAAGAACTTCCTCCTCACCTCGAGCCTCAATCTCCCCACCTCCAGCTTCATTCCATTCCCCCTAGTCCTATCACTACCTGAGATCCTGAGAAGTCCCTCCCCAGCCTTCCTGTAGGCCCCCTTCAGATACTGCAAGGGCACAATGAGGTCACCTGGGAGCCTTCTCTTCTGCAGACTGAACAGCCCCAACTCCTTCAGTCTGCCCTCATAGGAGAGGGACCCCATCTTGGTCGAGGGGAATTGCAGAGGAAAAAAGCCTGCCAGGCCACGCAGCAAAATGCCTACAATAACAGGCTCATACATATGGTAAATCCACATGCAAATCACAACCCATTCAATTTCCAAAGAGGTAAGGAACAAGCAATTGCAATTGAGAACTCATAAAGTTTTATATAAATGCATAACATAAATTAATCTTCAATGTTGAAAGGCTATCTACTCAAAGCAATTTTGTCCTGATGGACTGAAAGCTAGCAGTTACTTAAATTTTCATTAGATATGAGAAATAAGAAACCTGAACTATAGAGTTTGGCTGAGACATGTGGATTACCAGCACCTAGCTTCAGATACTGACACTACTACAGCACCTAAATTCAAGAGAGCAAGGGTGACTAAAATAAACTGCCATATGACTGTCATCAGCAAATTTGCAGATGACATCAAGTTAGGAGCAGATGTTGGTCAGTTAGAGGGTTGAAAGGCTCTGCAGAGGGACCTCAACCAACTGGACAGATGGGCGGAGTCCAATGGGATGGCATTCAACAAGTCCAAGTGCCGAGTGCTGCACTTTGGCCATGGCAACCCCATGCAGAGCTACAGGCTGGGGTCAGAGTGGCTGGAGAGCTCCCAAACAGAGAGGGACCTGGGGGTGCTGATTGACAGCCACCTAAAGATGAGCCAGCAGTGTGCCCAGGTAGCCAAGAAGGCCAATGGCATCCTGGCCTGCATTAGGAATAGTGTGGCCAGCAGGAGCAGGGAAGTCATTGTGCCCCTGGACTCTGCATTGGTTAGGCCACACCTTGAGTCCTGGGTCCAGTTCTGGGCCCCTCAGTTTAAGAAGGACATTGAAACACTTGAAGGTGTCCAGAGAAGGGCAACAAGGCTGGGGAGAGGCCTTGAGCACAGCCCTGTGAGGAGAGGCTGAGGGAGCTGGGATTGTTTAGCCTGGAGAAGAGGAGGCTCAGGGGTGACCTCATTGCCCTCTACAACCACCTGAAAGGCGGTTTTAGCCAGGAAGGAGCTGGTCTCTTCTCCCAGGCAGCCAGCACTAGAACAAGGGGACACAGTCTCAAGCTGTGCCAGGGCAGGTTTAGACTCTAGGTGAGGAGAAAGTTCTTAACTGAGAGAGTCATTTGTCATTGGAATGTGCTGCCCAGGGAGGTGGTGGAGTCACCATCCCTGGAGGTGTTCAAGATGAGAATGGACATGGCACTTTGTGCCATGGTCTAGTCATGAGGTCTGTGGTGACAGGTTGGACTTGATGATCCTTGAGGTCTCTTCCAACCTTAGTGATACTGTGGTAGAATTAGAATTACATAGAATAAACCAGGTTGGAAGAGACCTTCGGGATCATCTCGTCCAACCCATCAACCAATCCAACCCACCTAAACAACTAACCCATGGCACCAAGCACCCCATCAAGTCTCCTCCTGAAAACCTCCAATGACGGTGGGGATGCAGCTACAAAGCCTCTGCCTGGCATTTGGTGAGAGTGGGGCTGAGAAAACTGCCATTGTTCAGCCTGGAAAAGAGGAGGCTCCAGGGAGACCTAATAGCAGCCTTCCAGTACCTGAGGGAGGCCTACAAGAAGAATGGAGAGAGATTGTTTACAAAGGTCTGCAGTAACAGGACAAAGAAAATTGACTTCTAACTAGAAAAGAGCCGATTTAGATCGGATGTTAGGCACAGGTTCTTTACTATAAGGGTGGTGGAACACTGGAACAACTTGCCCAGGGTGGTGGTTGGGGCCCCATTCCTGGAGATATTCAAAGTGGAGCTTGACAGGGCTCTGGGCAACCTGATCTAGCTGAGGATGCCCCTGCTGACTGCAGAGGGGGATGGACTAGATTATCTTCACAGGTCCCTTCTAACCCAGACCATTCTATGATTCTACTGTTCTATGATTCTAATAACAATGTCAGACATTATAGAATTGAGGAGGGGGAAGGGCATATTTCCCCTGGTCTAAAAATGTATTGAATGATGGGAATCAGGAGGAAATGAAGTTGGAAGGATGTGGGTAGGAAAGGAGTTCCCTGATTAAATTTTTCTCCTTCCCTATCCCAGCCTTATACCCAAAATGCAACACAGGTAATAGCTGTACAAATGAGCAAAGCCTGGAGTGAATACCCAATTTATAATCCAATAATTTGTATTTGAATAGAATAGTAGAATAATAAACCAGGTTGGAAGAGACCTTCAGGATCATTGTGTCCAACCCATCAACCAATCCAACCCACCTAAACAACTAAACCAGGGCACCAAGCACCCCATCAAGTCTCCTCCTGAACACTAACACTTCACAGACTGATTTTCAGATTCATGAGTTTTTGTTTGGTTTCTCTACATTTCACTGAGCTCTGTGCCAAAAGAAAAACCACATTCATTTATTGCACTGAAATGTAACACATGTCATAAAATCATAGAATCAATAATGTTGGAAAAGACCTCAGAGATCATCAAGTCCAACTTGTCAGCCAATACCTCATGACTAGCTAAACCATGGCTTCAAGTGCCTTGTCCAATCCCATCTTGAACACCTCCAGGGATGGTGACTCCACCACCTCCCTGGGTACCATATTCCAATGGCCAGTCACTCCTTCTATGAAGAACTTCTTCCTAGCATCCAGCCTAAACCTCCCTAGGTGCAGCTTGAGACTGTGACCTCTTGTTCTGGTGCTGGTTGCCTGACAGAACAAACCAACCCCCACCTGGCTACAACCTCCCTTCAGGGAGTTGTAGACAGCAAGAAGGTCTCCCCTGAGCCTCCTCTTCTCCAGGGTAAGCAACCCCAGCTCCCTCAGCCTCTCCTCATAGGGCTGTGCTCCAAACACATTCCAGCAACTCAAAATCTTTCCTAAACTGAGTGGCCCAGAATTGGGCACAAGACTCGAGGTGTGGTCTAACCAGTGCTGAGTCCAGGAGCACAATGACTTCCCTGCTCCTGCTGGCCACAGCAATCTTGATACAGGCCAGGATGCCATTGGCCTTCTCGGACACCTTGGGAAACACTGCTGCATCATGTTCAGCCTACCATCAACCAGCACCCCCAGGTCCCTCTCTGCCTGGCTGCTCTCCAGCCACTCTGACCCCAGCCTGTAGCTCTGCATGGGGTTCTTGTGGCCAAAGTGCAGGACTCAGCACTTGGACTTGTTAAATGCCATCATGTTGGACTCTGTCCATCTGTCCAGCCTGCCTCTCTCCAGAACCCTTCTATCCTCTCCTAAACACCTGCTCCCAACTTGGTGTCATCTTCAAATTTACTGATGATGGACTCAATCCCCTCCTCCAGATCATCAATAAAGATATTGAACAGGATGGGGTCCAGCACTGATCCCTGGGGCACACCACTGGTGCCTGGCTGCCAGCTGGCTGTGGCACCATTCACCACCACTCTCTGGGCTCGGCCCTCCAGCCAGTTCCTAACCCAGCACAGAGTGCTGCTGTCCAACTGCTTCTTTTGGGGAGGCTTAAGCATACTTTTCCTTTCTGCTTTTTGTAGATTCACACATATTAGACACACATCTTTGGGTTCTAATTATAAAATTAATGTAGACAGCAACCAGAAACAAAGCTGACAAATCTAATTTCCCAAGTAACTCAATATCATCTCAGGATCTCTGAGGAGGAAAAGAAAAACTATGTCCAAGGGGGTTGCAAAAAAAATATTTCTAAAGGGACAAATTAAAAACCAAAGAAGCAAAAAAGCTGATCAGAGGCATAGAGGAGCATTTCCCTCATGTCAGATTCCATATTTATCACCAGCCAGGAGAATGGGATTGTATGCTAAACATAAAATGACTTTTCAGGCTGCTTCCAATCTCTGACACTTAAGGGAAAATGCCATATAAATATACATCATAAATGCATCTTAAAAGAAAATTGTTTCTAAAAATAGTTCTTTAATGACCCTATGTTGTTCTGTCAGAGCTCAAGTCATTTACATTCCTGCCTTGCTGGGTTCTACACATTGGCCACAGCAACTTGGTGCAGCTTGAGACTGTGTCCTCTTTTTCTGGTGCTGGTTGCCTGGGAGAAGAGACCAACCCCCACCTGGCTACAACCTCCTTTCAGGGAGTTGTAGAGAGCAAGAAGGTCTCCCCTGAGCCTCCTCTTCTCCAGGCTAAGCAACCCCAGCTCCCTCAGCCTCTCTCTTGTGCTCCAAAACCCTCCCCTCTCTGGACACCTTCCAGCAAGTCAACATCTTTCCTAAACTGAGGGGCCCAGAACTGGACAGAGGACTCAAGGTGTGGCCATTGGAATGTGGTGCCCAGGGAAGTGGTGGAGTCACCATCACTGGAGGTATTTAGGAAGAGACTGGATGGGGCACTTAGTGCCATGGTTTAGTTGATTAGATGGTGTTGGATGAGAGGTTGGACTCGATGATCTCAAAAGTATTTTCCAACCTGGTTAATTCTATTCTATTCTATTCTATTCTATTCTATTCTATTCTATTCTATTCTATTCTATTCTATTCTATTCTATTCTATTCTATTCCATTCCATTCCATTCCATTCCATTCCATTCCATTCCATTCCATTCCATTCTATTCTTGTATTATTCTATACTATCAAAAATTGTTTATCCTTAGCCAATGCTGCACTGAATCACTACAAGGTAAAAAGCAATGCAGATAGGTTAATGCACAGTTAGATTAATCCATAGGTTAATGCTGTCAGAGTAAAGTGTTTAAGCTACTGAGAGCACAACGATTTATTACGATCAGTGGTGACAATAGAGAATACATTTGTTTGATCCTTCAATGCTTTCACAAACAGTGGTAAAGGAAACTTCTTGAAGGTGAAATCATGGAGTCATAGAATCAATAAGGTTGGAAAAGACCTCAAAGATCATCAAGTCAAACCTTTCACCCACGACCTCATGACTACTAAACCATGGCTTCAAGTGCCACAATCCTTGTGTTGTGAAGTCTTTTCTTAATTAGAAGAAGCTTTTGCTTTGTTCCCATGATTTCTGAGGCTGAAGTGAAACGGAAAGGGGCAGTTCTGATACTTGCATGAACACTTCATTTTCTTGTCATACATTCCCAGCACTTTCTGAGGTTTTTGCTAAGCACTTTAAAGCCACCGTGGGATATGGGACAATTGGTGTTAGCACTGTAACAGCTTCCCATCAGTCCTTCACAGCAGGAATCAGAAGTATAAATTGCCATGCCTAAGTGGGAGAAGTAAGAAATAGACTGTTCCCACTGGAAAGATAAGTGACTGGAAATGAGCCCAAAAATTTGTGCTTAGGAGTCTCAAAGCTGGAATACTGCTAGAGTGGATTACCAGGGAAACCAGCAATGAGTAGAAACCAGAGCCTAAACATCTGACTGCTTGCCTGGCACATATGTTAGAGAGATGCAGTGTGCATAAAGACCTTGGATTTACTTCATCCCTCAATAAAGAGATATATTCAAGGAAACCACTGCAGTACATCATTTCTCACTGGTTCAACCTTTGATTCACTAGAAGCAGTGTGCTCCTGGGTACAACCAATGACTCTCAGAATTAGAACTAGCATTAGAAGTAGAAGTAGAAGTAGAATAAGAATTAACCAGGTTGGAAGAGACCTTTGAGATCATCAGGTCCAACCTATCATCCGACACCATCTAATCAACCAGACCATGGCACCAAGTACCCCATCCAGTCACTTCCTAAACACCTCCAGTGATGGTGACTTTACCACCTCCCTGGGCAGCACATTCCAATGGCAAATCACTCTTTCTATGAAGAACTTCTTCCTGATATCCAGCCTAAACCTCCCCAGGTGCAGCTTGAGACTGTGTCCTCTTGTTCTGGTGCTGGTTGCCTGGGAGAAGAGACCAACCCCAACCTGGCTACAACCTCCCTTCAGGTAGTTGTAGACACAAATAAGGTCTCCCCTGAGCCTCCTCTTCTCCAGGCTAAAAGGGAATAAGTGAGTTGAAACAATAGACTAGCAGAAGAATTGGTGACAGCTTTCCAGAGAGTTGATGTGCTAGGCAAAGACTGGATTAGTTAAACCCAGGAATGAGATGTTTAGTACAGCAAAGCAGAACATTTTGAAACACTACCATGGATTTTTAGTTATAGAACAATAGAATCATAGAATGGCTTAGGTTGAAAGGGACTACAGAGATCATCTATTTCAACCCCTCTGCCATGGGCAGGGACACCTCCCAACTAGAGCTGGCTGCCCAAGGCCTCAGTTCATTTTGAAGAAACTTACAGCAAACACCATCTTCTTTTCACCCTCCTCAATGCACTGGTGAAGTGAATGTCTTCATTGATGATCTGGATGAGAGGATTGCGTCACTCATCACCAAATTTACAGATGACACCAAGTTGGAAGCACTTGTTGATCTGTGAGGGAGTGGAGAGGCTCTGCAGAGGGACCTTGACAGGCTGGACAGATGGGCAGATTCCAACAGGATGGCATTCAACAACTCCAAGTGCTGGGTGCTGCACTTTGGCCACAACAACCCCATGCAGAGCTACAGGCTGGGGTCAGAGTGGCTGGAGAGCTGCCAAACAGAAAGGGACATAGGGGTGCTGATTGATAGCTAGCTGAACATGAGCCAGCAATGTGCCCAAGTGGCCAAGAAGGCCAATGGCATCCTGGCATGCATCAAGAATAGTGTGGCTTGCAGGAGCAGGGAAGTCATTGTGCCCTGTACTCTGCACTGGTTACAGCACACCTTGAGTCCTGTGTCCTGTTCTGGGACCCTCAGTTTAAGAAGGATATTGAGACACTTGAACATGTCCAGAGAAGGGCAATGAGGCTGGGGAGAGGCCTCGAGCACAAGACCTGTGAGGAGAGGCTGAGGGAGTTGGGGTTGTTTAGCCTGGAGAAGAGGAGGCTCAGGGGAGACCTTCTTGCTCTCTGCAACTACCTGAAGGGAGATTGTAGCCAGGAAGGGGTTGGTCTCTTCTCCCAGGCAACCAGCACTAGTACAAGGGGACACAGTCTCAAGCTGTGCCAGGGGAAGTTTAGGCTTCAGGTGAGGAGAAAGTTCTTCACAGAGAGAGCTGTTAGGCATTGGAATGTGCTGCCCAGGGAGGTGGTAGAGTCACTGTCCTTGGAGGTATTCAAGAGGGTATTGGATGTGGTACTTGGTGCCATGGTCTAGTCATGAGGTCTGTGGTGACAGATTGGACTCAATGATGTTTGACGTCTCTTCCAACCTTGGTGATTCTGTGTGAAAGAGAGGAAGGAGGAATCTGTGCCAACTTAACTCCTACTGCTTATTCTCAGTGGAATGGGAGCCTCTACATGTCTTCCTTCGCCCAGTGATAAGGTGGAATGCCCATCCACTCTATATTTCCTCTTTTGACAATTATTGCCCAAGCAGCAGCTGATTTCTAGCAGTCAATTATAGCAGCAGCCCCCCCCCCCCCCCCCCCCCTTCCCATCTCCCCCTCTCCACATTCCCACTCTCTGGAATAAAAATTGCTATTTTTATATATACACTTTAGATTCCTCTAACATCTTCTGGATTTTGCATCTTCAGGCAGGCTTCAATCCCACCTGCAAAGTTTTGTTTGGGTTTGTTCTTTTTTTTACCCCTGGGTTTAGAGGAACTGGAAATATATTCCAGAGAACAGACTCTCAAACCCACCAATGATCTGGAGATGACCAAGCCCAGCCATGTGTGCATCCTGGCCTGTATCAGGAACAGTGTGGCCAGCAGGAGCAGGGAAGTCATTCTGCCCCTGTGCTCAGCACTGGTTAGGCCACACCTTGAGTCCTGTGTCCAGTTCTGGGCCCTTCATATTAGGAAAGATGTTGAGTTGCCGGAACGTGTCCAGAAGGGCAGCAAAGCTGGTGAGGGGTTTGGAGCACAGCATTGTGAGGAGAGGCTGAGGGAGCTCGGCTTGCTTAGCCTGGAGAAGAGGAAGCTCAGGGGGGACCTTCTTGCTCTCTACAACTCCCTGAAGGGAGGTTGTAGCCAGGTGGGGGTTTGTCTCTTCTCTCAAGCAACCAGCATCAGAACAAGAGGACACAGTCTCAAGCTGTACCAGGGGAAGTTCAGACTGGATGTTAGGAGGAAATTCTACACAGAGAGAGTGATTGGCCATTGGAATGTGCTGCCCAGGGAGTTGGTGGCGTCACCATCACTGGAGGTGTTTAGGAAGAAACTGGATGGGGTGCTTGGTGATTCAGTTGATTAGGTGGTGTTGGACGATAAGTTGAACACAATGATCTTGAAGGTCTCTTCCAACCTGGTTTGTTCTATTCTGCACACAGAGAGCTTCTCTTCAGGGTCTACTATGAATGCAGAATCTGCCCTAATTCTGAGAAACTTGCTTCTAATCCTCCTCCACACTCACACGTATTCTAATTCCCTCCCCCTTGTATGAATTCACCCACTCCCACGCTGACATAGATATTACCTCTCTCCTTAACCAGTCTCTTTGCCTCTGAGCTAAATTACTCTGCTGTGGAAATTGCCATCAGCAATTTTCACCCTTTGCTGCTCTTTCAAGGAGTTTATGCAGTGGTGCAGGCATGATGCTCAATTAGTTGCTTGGTGTCTTTGGAGCTATTTTCTGACTATATGGACCCACAATGGTGCCATAGTTTAGTAGTCATGAGGTGTTGGGTGACAGGTTGGACTTGATGATCTTTGAGATCTTTTCCAACCTTATTGATTCTATGATTCTATGATAAGATCCTGGCTGAATTCATGGCTGGAGCTCTTCACCCCAGGTAAGCACAAGGAAAGTCTTCTACCTGTCCTCCTGAAAACTTTGTAACTAAAAACTTCATTTCCTCAACACTTTCTACCACATGGGTATATTCCAACGTTAAGGGTCATGGGTACTATCATGCTAGAGTAATGAACCACAAATGAGCCCAAGAAATCTTCTGCTTTCCCTATGTGAACATAAAGAAACCAAACCAAACCCAACCAAACCCAAACCAAACCCAAACTAAACCAAGCCAAACACAAACCTAACCCAACCAAATCAAACCCAAACCCAACCAAACCCAAACCAAACCAACCCAAATCAAATCCTAACCAAATCAAACCAAACACAAACCAAACCAAAACCAACCCAACCCAAGGCAAACCAAACCCAACCCAAACCCAACCTAATCCAAACCAAACACAAACCCAAACCAAACCAAACCCAAACCCAACCCAACCCAAACCAAATCCTAAACAAACCAAAACCAAAACCAAACCAAACCCAAACCATACCCAAACCAAACACAACCCAAGCCAAACCAAACCCAAACCAAACCAAATCCTAACCAAACCAAACCAAATCCTAATCAAGCCAAACCAAACCAAACCAAACCTAAACCAAACCAAACCCAAACCCCAAACCAAACCAAACCAAACCAAACTAAACCAAATCCTAACCAAACCAAACCCAAACCAAACCAAAACCAACCCAACCCAAACCAAACAGAAACCAAACCAAAACCAACCCAACCCAACCCAACCCAAACCCAAACCCAAACCCAAACCCAAACCAAACCAAACCAAACCAATCCAAAACAAAACAAAGCTAAAACAGGTTCCCAGACAATAACCTTGGTGGTTGTATACAAAGAAGTTGGACCTAAGCACTCAGTTCCTAAAGGAAGAACAGTAGTGAATTTCTCAGCTAAGAGCATGTCAAAAGTGTTGAAATTTAGGATAAGTATAGATGCTGGAAAATGTAGATCAGTAGCTAATGATCTCTTTGAAAGAAAAGTTTTCACTGACAGTTTCTTCTTCCTCTCCCTCACCCCCATGAAAAGATTTTGCTGCCAATAACAGCTTTTTGTTCATGAGAAATGCTGATGCTTGTGGGAAGTGAAGGGAACCTTTACTCAGTTATTCCGATCTTTTAAGTAAATAATTATTTCTTTTCTGTATGAAGTTACAGAGTTTCTTGGGAATACAAATAATGAAGCAGGAGGAAAAGTAATTACTGTAATTTTGCCTGTGCTTTTAGGAAATAATCCATCTGATAAGCATTGCATTTACATTTTGTGAATCACCCAGCTAAGCATATGAGCATCTTAACTAGGTGCGTGCAGTCTCTAGTTATCAAATACTATGCCTCCCATGCTGACAGAAGCATTTGTTTTCACAGAATCACAGACTCACCAAGGTTGGATGAGACCTCAAAGATCATGAAGATCAACCTGACACCACAGACCTCATGACTACTAAACCATGGCACCAAGTGCCACATCCAATGCCCTCTTGAACACCTCCAGGGATGGTGACTTCACTACCTCCCTGGGCAGCACTTTCCAGTGGCCAATAACACTCTCTGTGAAGACCTTTCTCCTCACCTCAAGCCTAAACTTCCCCTGGCACAGCTTGAGACTGTGTTCTGTAAACCCACAGGTCAGGCCACACCTTGATGACTGTGTCCAGTTCTGAGCCCCTCAGTTTAAGAAGGACATTGAGACACTTGAACGTGTCCAGAGAAGGGCAACAAATATGGGGAGGGGTTTGGAGCACAAACCCTATGAGGAGAGGCTGAGGGAGCTGGGGTTGTTTAGCCTGGAGAAGAGGAGGCTCAGGGGAGACCTTCTTGCTCTCTACAACTACCGGAATGGAGGTTGTAGGCAGCTGGGGGTTGGTCTCTTCTCCCAGGCAACCAGCACCAGAACAAGAGGACACAGTCTCAAGCTGCATCAGGGGAAGTTTAGACTCGAGATGAGGAGAAAGTTCTTCACAGAGAAAGTTATTGGCTATTGGAATGTGCTGCCCAGGGAGGTGGTGGAGTCACCATCACTGGAAGTGTTTAAAAAGAGACTGGATGAGGCACTTAGTGCCATGGTTAAGTTACTCCTGAGGTGTTGGGTGATAGGTTGGACTTGATGATCTCTGAGGTCTTTTCCAACCTTATTGATTCTATGAACACTGTACACAAGACTTAGCAGTGACCTTTCTCTACTCATCAATCTTTAGTACTCTCTAGAAACATTCAGCATTGTCTCTGTTGATTTCAGAAAATGCAGTCACTTAGGATAGACTTAGCTGAAAAGTAAAATCACTGAACAGAATTAGTGCTGTTCTAATTCAAACCAGGACACACGGGTTCAGGCTTTGCAGGAACAGCCATGTCACGTACTGTCCAAGCGTGTGAATGGAAACGGCAGGATGCCATCTGCTTGGAAGGTTCTGCAGGTTCCTCTCTTTCTCTTCAGTGCCTCTCTGTCCCTTTCCTACCAAGTCTCAACCCTCATGGCAGCTGAGCTGTAGCTTCTCATGTAAGCTGCTAGCAGGATAGTATGCTTTTTAATATCTTTATTGATGGACTGGATGAGGGCAACTATCTACAACTATCTGAAGGGAGCTGTAGCCAGGTGGGGGTTGGTCTCTTCTCCCAGGCAACCAGAACCAGAACAAGAGGAAACAGTCTCAAGCTGCACCAGAGGAGGTTCAGTCTGGATGTTAGGAAGAAATTCTTCATAGAGAGAGTGATTGGCCATTGGAATGGGCAGCCCAGGGAGGTGGTGGAGTCACCATCACTGGAGGTGTTTAGGAAGGTACTGGATGGGGTGCTTGGTGCCATGATTTAGTTGATCAGATGGTGTTGGATGATAGGTTGGATGCAATGACTTGCAGGTCTCTTCCAACCTGGTTTAATCTTATTCTATTCTATTCTATTCTATTCTATTCTATTCTATTCTATTCTAATTGTTTATTATGTCTTCACAGAGAGAGTTGTTAGCTGTTGGAATGGGCTGCCCAGGGAGGTGGTGGAGTCACCATCCCTGGAGGTGCTCAAGAGGGATTTGGACGTGGCATTTGATACCACGGTTTAGTAGCCATGAAGTCTTGGGTGAAATGTTCGACTTGATGATCTTTGAGGTCTTTTCCAACCTTATTGATTCTATGATTCTGTGATTTTGTGTAGGAATCTGCAACTTTCAGTGTTCATGCGACATACAGCAAGGCACTATTTTTCCCACTGAATGTCTTACCCTTAAAAAAACACATTCTATCCTGTGCAGAGGACCACATAAAACATTCCTAAGGCATCAGGCTTGTTACACAGACTTTTTCCTCACTGCCTATATGCCAAACCATTTCACAGCAGTAAAAATTATGAAGGCTGCATAGAGTGAAATGTAAGGAAAGCTGCTGCAGAATGACACTGCACAGCGTGAGTGGGAGAGGGAAGGACAAGTCCGCCGTGAGACCAACAACTGAAGGAGAAATAAATTAAGAGTCATAAAACAAACTGCCATTCAAAACTCCCTTTCCATAGCAAGGCCATTACTGTGGCTTTTGACAGCTTCACAAAATGAGGATAATTTGGGAATGGTCCTGAGAATGTATTTCTGCTCCTGTCCTGTGTGCCACAGGACATGTCAGACCTCTTCCATAGCCACACTCTGAAATCCAACAGAGCACTGGAATGGAGCATTCATAAAGATAATGAGAACTGCTGCAAACAGAGCAAATGGATTAGAAATGAAAAAGGGAGATAAAGTTTGGTTTCCAAAGCAAAGCCCTATACTTGCAAGGACCTCACTGAAAACCCACCCTCTGATGCTGCAATGCCTGGTGTGTATTTGATACACATGCATCAATTCTGGAGACATGGTAGGCAGCACCACTGGCTCAGTTTAGTAGGACACTGCCCCTATGATCTGTCTGTGATAGAATAGAATAGAATAGAATAGAATAGAATAGAATAGAATAGAATAGAATAGAATAGAATAGAATAGGCCAGGTTGAAAGAGACCTTCAAGATCATCGTGTCCAACCTATCATCCAATACCACCTAATCAACTAACCCATGCTACCAAGCACCCTTGTCAAGACTCCTCCTGAACACCTCCAGCGATGGCGACTCCACCACCTCCCCAGGGAGCCCATTCCAATGGGCAATCACTCTCTTTGAGTAGAACTTCCTCCTGAACTCCAGCCTGAACCTCCCCTGGCGCAGCCTGTGACTGTCTCCTCTTGTTCTGGCGCTGGCTGCCTGGGAGAAGAGACCAACCTCTGCCTGTCTACAACCTCCCTTCAGGTAGTTGTAGAGAGCAATAAGGTCACCCCTGAGCCTCCTCTTCTCCAGGCTAAGCAATCCCAGCTCCCTCAGCCTCTCCTCATAGGGCTGTGCTCCAAACCCCTCACCAACTTTGTTGCCCTTCTCTGGACTCGTTCCAGCAAGTCAACCTCCTTCCTAAACTCTGGGGCCCAGAACTGGACACAGGACTCAAGGTGTGGCCTAACCAGTGCAGTGTACAGGGGCAGAATGACCTCCCTGCTCCTGCTGGTTAGAATAGAATAGAATAGAATAGAATAGAATAGAATAGAATAGAATAGAATAGAATAGAATAGACCAGATTGGAAGAGACCTTTGAGATCAATTCCAACCTATCACCCAACACCATCCAATCAACTAAACCATGGCAACAAGTGCCCCATCCAGTCTCTTCTTAAACATCTCCAGTGATGGTGAATCCACCAGCTCCATGGGCAGCACATTCCAATGGGCAATCACTCTTTCTGTGAAGAACAACCTCCTAACATCCAGCCTAAACCTTCTAACAACATCTCTCTGCTTCAAAGTGTATGGAGAAAACAGTGAACATAAATCAGTATCAGGTTAACATGTTTCCAGGGCTTTCCTCCCAGGGTTTTCTTTCACTGCTGCCACTATTAAAGCACAATATAGGTCTGTGAAAACACTTTTTGTGATTTTGATTTTTTGTTTTGATTGTGCTGGCATGCAGAGAAATGCACACCCAAAGTACTAATTGCTTTGAATGAAGCAACTGTCAGTGCAAACTATGAAAGGGATTAAACTGTCGGTGCTAAACACACAATAAGTGGGACATTAAGTGCTTTCTAAATGAAAGGAGACTGCATTTGTTTAATGACCCCTAACCTCAGTCTTGGAACAGCACTTTAGAAACTGATCAAACAAAATAATGCTTGTCTGCTTCATGAAGGCTCACTTCTTAGAATCATAGAATCAATAAGGTTGGGAAAGACCTCAGAGATCATCATGTCCAACCTGTCACCCAACACCTCATGACTAACTCAACCACGACTTGAAGGGCCACGTCCAATCCCCCTTGAACACCTCCAGGGACAGTGACTCCACCACCTCCCTGGGCAGCACATTCCAATGGCCAATCACTCTTTCTCTGAAGAACTTTCTCCTCACCTCCAGCCTAAACTTCCCCTGGCGCAGCTTGAGACTGTGTCCTCTTGATAGGTTTCATGATAAATCTCTGGTCTGCCATCCTCAGCTGAAAAGAAACACATCAAAAGGCAAAATCTTTGTAAGAAAGTTTAAGAAACCTTCTTCCTTCTTTAGATAAAGTATCTTCAGAAGAAGTTTTTATTTCTCCCTCTTGCTTCACACCATTTCCATTTTAACACCTGTTCCTCTTCTTCCCTTCCCACACACCCTCCCTACCTGTTGCTGGTTTTGTGGTCTAATCATCTTACTTGGCTTATGAACAATTACGTGCTCCTGCCTAAAGGTGCCATGGATGCCAGCAGTTCTGTGAAAATA